>NW_020897695.1:8372858-8531695 GCF_003984885.1 Neopelma chrysocephalum | reverse complement strand
AAGAGAAGAGAAGAGAAGAGAAGAGAAGAGAAGAGAAGAGAAGAGAAAAGAAAATTATAAAAAAACCCCTAAAGCATAAATAGAAACCATGTTTATTATACAGATTGATACTATGCCAAGATAAAATTTAATAATTTCTATATATACAGAATAACACGTGATTACATAATTATTACCTGAGAAATATTCAGTACCATGTAATTACCAGTCAGTGGAAAAATGTGGGTTTGTTTTACATATACCTTATAGTCACTTTGCTTAATAATAATAATGTAAATGAGAATCAGGACTATATTTTTTTATATCCAAACTATTAAAGATTTAATTGTTACTAACACATTTATATTATGATCTACATATGAATATTGGGTTTGTTTATAAGAGCAGAAATAATAAATCTTGGAGGACAGTGTTTCCTTACTATTTAAGGCATTTTGCAAAGATGGAAGGTAGGCGGTAGCAGTATTATACCGTCCAAAGAACTGAGGCCATAGTCAGAATACACACCAGAGAACTCAATTTCTTTAGCATATCGAAAAGATTACTAGAGGGACAGTCTGATAGCAGTGCATAAATACCTTTGTGGGGAGGACAAACTAGGTAGCAAGTAGTTCTTTAATCTTCCTGAGGAAGTTGTGACAAGAACCAGACAAATTTGAAAGAGAAATTAGGCAGAAACATTTAACTGCAAGGAAGATGATCCATTGGCAGACATTAGATAGAAAAGAGGTGTTTCTTTTTTTTCTGGTTGATGGCTTCAAATGACTTCTGAAAAGTCTTATTTTAGTAAATGGCAAGTATTACCTCAATATTAGGTAACTGGGAGTATTTCAACTGCCTATGATATAAAAGACGCCAGGCAAAATGATCTTCTGGTCTCACTCTAAAGCTACAAGATAGTTTTGATTAGCATGACTTTCTTAGCATCTCTTTATGTTCTACTCTTCATCTTTCTATGGAAACATTTCACTTATTTTTTAATTTACTTTGTTTTTTTTAATTCCAGGCATTCTAAGACCTTGATATTGCCGCAAGCTGTGATTTTCTCCTCCCCCGTAACTGACTTAGGTATTATATCTCCCCAACTCTTCAGCTGGTAAGAGATTGCTTCAAGAAGTTTTGTACTTTTTGGGTTGAATCCATTTTATGCTGGAAAAAACTATTCCTTTTGTCATTTATAGTCTAAGAAGAGATTTATTTTGACAAGTTCTCGTTGCTCACCAATTGTGTCTTTTCCCAATATGTCTTGCCTGTATATTCTTCACTTCTTTGCTTGAACAACAGAAAGTTGTTTACTATCTCAGATAAATATATAAATACAGGAACCGCTCCTCTTCTCTGGGGATATGGTCCGTTCTATACCTTGCAGAATGACCCAGTATGCCAAGGTGACCATCTTGAGCTGCCTGAGTATCTCTGCACTACAGTATCTGTATCTACAGTGCTCTCTATAGAGAAATCTCTTTGGTTCAGAAGAGATCTAATAAAACTAAATGACACCTACATTATACTGAGAAATCCTGAAAGATGCACCCAGAGTGTTTAAATGCCTCACTACAGACCCCTCCAGCTGGTTTACAAAGGGACAGAAGAGTCTCCTTGTTGTGTACCTTTGCTCTGAGGTGACAGCTAATTGAGAATCTCTTGACTTCAGTCGTTTGCTGGAACAGCATCATAACATTCTTTTATGACAGTTTGTGTTGGACAAATTTTCTCATGTTACTGAAAAAGAATAGTATGAACACAGTCTTTTCCACACAGAGCCAGGCTGATTTATGCTACTGTCTTCACAGTCTCAGGTTAAGTATTATACTGGTGCCCGCCAGCAGTGCAATACTTGACTGTCTGACTGTCAGCATTTCCATCATAAATTTCTGTTTTCAGAAGCTTATGACTTCGTTATAAAATGTCGCTTGGGGGAGTGAATCTTGCAAGGTCATTTTAAGTTACAAGACAGCAAACAAAATAAAAAAGTTAGTGGTTTCTAACACTTTCTTTGCACTTTATCACTTTAAAGGACCTACAAAATGCCTTTTCTGCTGTTCAGCTAAGTGTGGCACATGTATGTATGGTATTATTAATACTACTATCTCTATAGGGAGGATACTTAAATAGTACTTCAATGGTATTTTACTGTGGGTTTATAAAAAACAATTTTTATTTAATTGGTACCAGTTAAGTCCTCCCCCAAGGTATATTCCAATGTCTCCTTGCTCCCTTTTCCATGTCCCAAGGAGTTCTTCAATTAAACTCAAAACACCTCAGGCTTTGATTATGCAAATTGTTCAGCCAAATTATTTGATGGCTCCTAACTTTCCTTGTTCCACCCTCATCACCTTTCAGAGCTTCATATCCATTTTCATCTTATGGAGTCCCACTGATATTTGTCTAGGGATCCTGACCCACTTGTCCTTCTCTGGAGTTTGCTTCTCCTTGAAAGTGTAGTTCCATGCCTATCAATTTTCTTAGGGGTAAACAAAGTCTACCAAAATCTGGTCCAGGTTGCAATGCCAGATGAAAATGTGAGTCTCCTCACACAGACCTCCCCAGCACCCTGCAGTGTTGCTCTCTGAGCCCTTTGCAGACGGGCCTTTCAATGGAATTTTAGCACCACAGGCATTGGAATATTTTACAGATATCACACAAAGTCTTTGGGGCACATTTGGGATTTCCAGTTTCACCTGAGACATTAAATTATAAAGCAATTTCCTGGGTAAGACATAGGATGTGACAGATCATTCTTCTGACTGACAGTAGGAATGATCCTTATAATATCTAAGCCTGCACTACCGCCCCAGCTGATGGATTTGTTCAAGCTAAATTTATAGCACCTTTCCAACTGCCTTCAATTAAACCCCTGAATAAGGAAGAACAAAGCATTTTCCCTCTTCATGAATGCATCCTTAAACTGCCTGGATGTTCTTCATCCCCTGGTGCTGCTGACATTTCTCTGTCTCCAAAGTAGCATCATCACTGATTCTCAGAAATCCCCTTCTAAATATTCCACTTTTCATTTAGCAAAACAGCACCACTGCTTTACCTCCACCATAATTGTGTTATTTCTTTATCTTCTCCCACTTTAACATCTGGAACTCATCCTTTGTGGGCCTGTGGAAAGCCAGGTTTTTCAGCATATACAGTTACGTCTTTATAAGTGGCAACACATCTTCAGGATGAAGATAAATATTTCCCTCCATGCTCTCAGTACCTGTCCCTGTCCAGTAATTCCAGCCTCCCTCAAAGACCTTCTCACTCCCCTGATCACCTTTTTATTCATACCATCAACAGCACTACTAACGTACTGTTTGCCAAATTCATATGATATCAGCTTTAAAGTTCTATCTTGACATAAGTCTTCAAATCCAGTTTCTGTGGCTTTTTTTCCTTTGTTTTTTTGCTTTGTTTCAGTTTGGTTTTGTTTTTCTTTTTTTTTTTTTTTTGAGAATGAAGGACTATGATTTTTTTTCTAAGCTCTAAAGAATACACTTATATTTTTAAAATGAGAGATCAGATGCTGAAGTTACTAGACGACTCCCAGCAACAGTGATTTAAGAGAAACAGCTACAAATTTAAATGCTGTGATGAAATCTGTGTGAGGGTAACACTGTGTCATTCCCTCTTTTGACACGCAACCTTACGACAGACTGCACTCAAAGCTTCTCATCCAGTGTCTCCTTTTTCCAATATCCTGGCATTTCTTCCCCCTCCTACTTTTTATTTCTCTTTCTTCTCCGTGTTTATTCCCAGCTTTTGCTTGCCACTGTCAACAGAAGCACATGCTGCCAAATGACAACAGCAACACAACCCCTGTGGAATGCCAGCTCCCACAGAGAGCCTGAAGCCAGGTAGGGTAGCCTTGAAGGACAAAGCATGAGCCAGAGGTGCAGCAGAGGCAGGTGCCCAGGGGTTACAGCATGGATACACTTCAGTGAAGCCACAGTCGGAGCCTAAAGCTACCCTTCTCTGGCCCCTTGCTCATAACTCTCCTCCCCAAAATCTCCCCTGGGGTGTACTCAGGCACAGTTGGCTCAGGCCACAGTGAAAGGCTCTGGAAAGTTTTGGGAAAATCTGTTCAGTTGCTTTTGAGGGACGAAAAAGAGAGGAAATACTTTCACAGCTTAATTTTCACTTCGAGCTAGTTTTGTATGCACATACTTTAAAGGAGGCTCTTAATGTAGCCAGACATTACTCGGATAATTTTGATCCAAGAACATTTGAAGTTATCCCGGTTATAAATGATTAAGTAGCTACCTGCTGTCCTATAAAACTGCTAATAATACCCACTTAGGAGAAAAGTGTGACAATAGCTGCCTTACCTTAAGTCTTTACTTCTGATTGCTTTTGAATGAACACACTTATTTTGAGATTGACTATTTCCATAATTGGGCAGACTCAAAAAGTGAATTTTAATCATCATAGCACTTAACTAATAACTTTGAAACATCAAATTTCAAAATTGCTGGATGCTGCAGCATTTTAGTGTATGCAAATTTAACTTTTTCACCTGTGCTTCTGTGGCTCAGTTAAGAGCTATGCTAAGCAGCATGGCACATTCCACAAGCAGGAAAGACATACTGTGATAAAAGGCCCCCAAGTCAGAAGGTACAATAGCCAGGATCCCCATATAGGTTGCTGATCTGAACTTCTAAAATCTTATTTGGACTGGAAATTCAGCTTCCATCCCCTACTTGTACAGCACTGGTACCCACTCAATATGTGCTCTCACTGTAGGTACACTAGAAAGAAACCTTCATGACTACAAGCAAAGGTAAACAAATTAATCTATTTGGATTGACATGCAGAAAAAAGATACCAAATAGCATTCCACTACAAAAAGAAGGTCAGCTGGTCATGTAATCTTGTATTGATAATTCTGCAAAGATGAGAGTCAGCATTCAGCTATGGTTCAAAATTCCTGGATTAACTCTGGCCTCACTCAAGTCAGTGGGAGGTCTGCTGTATACTTTGATGGAATGGAGGTTTTACGCCACTGTCATATGCATGGTGAATTACGGAACCTTCAAGTTAAATCATTAATGGGCTCCTGAAATATGTTCCATAATTAAATACATTTTCATAAACTAAGTCAATTTTTAAAAATGCAAGTTTATCCATGAGTTAGACTAATCTTTATTTAGTGAGTTAGAAAAATTCATGGTATTATCTGCAAGGATGCATAAGGAACAGTGTGTCATCTTTCAGCATAAATGTTTTGCCTTTTTCCATTTGAATTCAGATAATATTATCTTAACATTTTTCATGCACGATGATCTTTCACATCAAGGACAAAGGTAACACTACAACGTCACTTATCTTGCAAGCTAACTTTTTATCATACAGTACCTCATTTCACTCAGTGGTGCTGTGCCACAAACAGAAGTGTCATGATATACCATGATATGATGTATTTCAGAGAAATTTGCAAGACAAAAAAGTCATTTTGCCTCCTCTACAAAGCACAATGTTATGAATATTCTGTAGAAACAATGATTTGGGGTTTTTTTACTTTTCTTTTGAAGCAGAAGACTGATTTACAGGAGAATTGCAAATTTCTCTTCTCATTTGCTTTTTCAATATCTTTCTATATATAGCACTCTATTCCTTGGTTTTTCAAAAGAAAACTATTCGATTTGAGAATCTTTCAAGCTGAAGAGAATCTATGTAAATATTCCCTGAGAGTAAACATGGAAACTTGTCTATCTGTACTAACAATGAAGTACATGATAATAATATGTAGCCTGTTCTGTCTAAAATATCTGACTACTCCGTTAGGGCTTGTTATATGCAAATATTTCTTCTTAAGCTCTTCTCATAGCTGCAGTTCCCTGCAGCTTTCAAGGAAGACACGTTTCTTCAGTTATAGTTCCTACCCTTTGCTCTTCCAACTGCTAAATTTACTTTTTCCTGTTGCGAAATCTTTGCTAAATATTTAAACAGTTTCATGGAACGGCTTTGGTTGGAAGGGACATTGAAGTCTCTCTCTGTATTTCTTGTAGGACCCTTTCAGGTACTGGAAGGTCACAATAAGTGCACCCCAGGGCCTCCTAAGCTCACTCCTTGGTTTCTTTCCCAGGTGTGTGCTTCTTGCTGTAGGACATTTATTATTATCCAAGCTTGATACTGCATGGATAGCTCACTATTCCTAGCAGTTTTTATTTGCATATACCTACATACAATGAACTGTTTTTTAAAGCAAAGAAATGAATGTCCTTCCACATTGGTATTCTTCAGGTGGGTGGAAAGGACAGACACGCAGCCTGATAAAGGTGCCGCTCTGCATTTTCCACAGCTGTGAGACTTCAGAGCTACAGAACAGACAGCATTTGTGAAGGACCAAAGCCAAAAAATGTGCATGAATCAAAACAAGAGTAAAGGTTTCACCTGGCAAAGCCGACTCCTCTGCTGACTCCATTAGCATCTCTTAATATTCTGGTGGAAATGACATGTCCAAAGGGTTTCAGCATATTCTCCAGTTCCTGCTCATCCATGGAAACGGGTAAATTTGAGATGTATAGATTTGTGGGATCTTGCTCTTGTTGCTATGACAAAATAAGAGAAATATCCTCAGTTAGGCTTAGCACAATAGAATAGCTTATGGCTCATACAACAAGGGCTACTCAAAATAGAACCCAGTCAAGAATTTATAGCTGCATTAGAAGCAAATCTGAGCAATCTGTTCATGACAGCAACATATTTGCCAAATTTCTTCAAACTCTCATGCATGTGCTTAATTCTGTGCATGATTGCTCTTATTGAAATCAGTGACACTACTCATTTATAGAAAATTACTCTCATGCACAAGTGTTCTTGGATTTGTGTCCTAATTTAGCAAAGAGATTGTGAAGAAAACGTGATTTCCACAAATGTGTTCACTGTTAACATAAATAAGGAGTGAAAATTCAACACATATTTTAGGTAGATGTGCTTTCTAGCCTGCAGAGTTCCCATTCAACCCGTTCATCATGAACCAGGTTGGTTGAAAACACAGAATGTTTTTCATAGTACCTTTTCCCTTTTTTTCCCCATAAAAAATATCTTCCTTCATAATAAGCAACAAGACCTAACTGGGCAGGGGGCAAGAGGGTAAGTTCTGCAGTTCAGCCTGAGGTCCTGATGAGATGTGTCACACATTTTTTTCTCAGACTGAACTAAAATATAAGACAAAGCCTGTTGTATCAATAATTAAAACAAAATTGAAGGCAGCTTTCTCCTATTTAAGATTTTTAGACTAAACTTTCCATTTTGGCAACCATTTCAACTCCTATTCTTGCTTGCTGAACTACTGCAAAGAAACATGGAACAGGCATAGATGCCATATGTAAAATAAGTGTACTGAAGCAATAAATAAAAACCTTGTCTACAGACAACCAGGTCTTGATTGCATTAAATCAATTTGGTTAAGCCCTTGCAAATTTTCATGGCTCTGTCCATTTTCATTGAGACAAGCACAACATAATATCTGATCACCTGCCAGTGCAAGCCTGACTGGGATCAGGCATGACTACATTATTTCAGCTACTGTTTAATAACCAAAAATATAACATACAGTCTTTATACTGTGAAGTAATCAAAAAATACCTTACCTGAGAAAGTTCTGTGAGACAGACTTTTTGATTCTTTTTATTACACATTTTAATGGGTAGAATTAATTTGTACTTGTTCAACACTGAATTGACAACAGTATTACCTCTTTTTGCTACGAGTTGTCCTAAAATCAGATTACTAATCTTGCAGCAGCACCGCAACCTTGCACTGTTATGAAATTACACACAGTCCTGCAGCCATCTGCCCTGCTTTAACTAAAGTAGTTTCAAATTACACTCCATTAAAATCATAGAGGATGTGCCCTGTCAAACACAATCACGCATTGTGTTTCTGGAAGATGTATAAAGACAGGACAGAACCAAGATGTTTGCTCCACCGCTGCCTTGTACATTCAAGGCCTCAAAAATGGAAGGAGAAATTGTTTCAAGCTGTGATTCACACCCCCCATCTTTGCAGGAACAAGAATGACTAAACCACATCTAATATAGCTAAATACAAGAATCAGAAGCAAGATTTTAGCTTCTCTTACCCCAGGCTCAGAAGAAATCTTAGCCTTTTTGGATGAGACAAAAAACTGAAAATGGATATCCTAAAAAGGTCAAAAATCAGGAGGTGTGTAATACTGTTTTACTACTTAATTTGAATTCTGACCTAAGACCTGTGAACAGTTGCCTTTGGACATAGTGCTTAATGCCCACTACTTTGCATCTCCAGACTCATTACCCCACAAAACAATACATTACCATGCACGTTGAATTCTCCACTATTTTACAAAAACCAATAAATAAGAAAAAAGTAAGCATGTTTTCAAGCTGCTGTCCATAACAGTTATTACCACGTCTTATACTAAGGGGCAGAGGAGAGGAACACCACACACAGGAACAGTGAACTTACTGCAAACTGAACTGAAATTACAAACCTCAAATCTAGAAAAACATTATTTCCCTTTTCAGTTATCTTTCCCTGCAAATCAATTTACATTTATACAGATCCAAAAGCTACGTCCAGTACCAAAAGATGCTGGTGAGGGGTCATAACTGATACAGTATCAACAATGTGAGGAAAACAATGCAAACAGTCCTGGAGGGAAGGCAGGCAAGAAAAGAAAGGAATATGAGCTTCAGATGACACTTTTAGCTTTGGGAAAAGTAAGCAAACAAAAATCCAAAGCATTTTCTTTCTCCTTTCCCCCTCCCATTCCCCCGTCCCAGATTTTTTCCCTTTTCTGTTTGCAAACTGTTTAAGTTTTATTACTTTTTACTTCTCCCAGGCCTCACCTCCAAAGCCACAGAAAAAAATAAAAGATTCAGGAATTTGGAAGCATCTTTGTTACTAAGTACTTTGAAAGTGTGAGCACTAGAAGTAGATAAAGCAGAGGCATCTGAGAAGCAAATTGAAGCAGAAGCATTTGCAATTCCGATAGGCACTGTTCTTCAAAAATAACTACATTGTTATGCAAATCTCTACCCATTCATTGGTTAAGGAATTTGATTAATCCACCAATCAGTGCTCAGGGACTGACATCCCTTGCCAATATTTAGAAAAAATATGCAGATGAGATCCCTGTAGCCAAAGGCCAGACTAACATGGAAAAGCTAAGTTATGCATCAGTAACTTCATGACAGCCTCTGCTTTCACTGAAGCAACTCAGTCCTGCAGAATATGAAAATGAGAACTTTTCTTTAGACTACTCAGTTTTCAAGATGGGACAAACAAGTAAAATAAACAAGAACCATTGCCAATGCGTCTCACTTCTGAACCAGGAACACATAAGCCTTTTAACTGTGCTAGAGATTAAATGCTGTTGTTTTAAATATCTGTGGAACGTTAGCTGCACTCTGAGGATGAATGAAAGACTAGCAGGCCATAGTCACTCTCTCACAAGGATTTGCCAAGCCTATCTTTTACCAATGTGATAAATAAGAGCTGTAAGCAGAGAGAGACAGATGAGGCCACTCATGCTACCTCCACAACACAACAGTGTTTTCTAAGAAAGAAAAAGAAATCCACATTATTTTTTCCTTACTATACAAATATAACATTTAGAGAAATACCCCTTTCCTTTACAGAGAAATATCACCCCACAAAAGCCATATATCACACAACAAACTGCAACAAGATGAAATGCCTTCATAGTGATGCAGCCTGGAGCTGAAAAGGCTTTACAGGAGCTGTGTGGAACCCAGCTGCTCTGTCACAGTGCAGTCAGACCCCACCGTCACCTACCGTCATGAGGCCCTGTTTCTCAGACTTGGCCCCCTCTCAGCCTTTAGCACCGAGGTTCCTTGTGATCTTTTTCAGTTGTGCAGAGATTCTCTCTTCAGCGTGAAGGTGCTGACATATGCCTCTCATTGTGCCAAAGCGTTTTTATCCCAGGTTCCTCAAGTTCTTGCATGAGATATTCTCCTCCCCATCCCAGTGCCACTGCTGAGCTTCTCAGTGTCAAAGATAAGTGCCCTGCTGTTCAAAATATGCCTATTTGTTAACAAGATAAGCCTAACCAGAACTGTAAGTCCATGCATCTCATGATTCCTTTCATAATCCCAACCTGACAGTGAGGTTTCTGCCTTCAGTGAAAGGGTCACCTCCCAAGGTTGTAGGACTGGTGGTGATGGTGGTATCTGGATCCACACAGTGTGGCTGCTCAGATTCCCTCTGGTTCATTTAATTCTTTCTAAGTCTTTTCACCAAACATTAAAAAATGCTACTTCCCACCTAGGGATGCTAAAATCCCATTTATTATTGTCTCCAGTCCCAAACTGAACTGACTCACCAGTCATCAGTGAGAGAGCTGAAGAAAATCATTCTTTTCATACTCAAAGTCACTTCAGAACTGTGTTTTCCTCTTATGCCCTCAATAGTTTGGACAGGAGCCAAAGGTGTGGGGTGGTAGAAAGTCATACACTCACCACAAACAGCATCGTGCCTTGGATGCCCTGCAGCTGGTAACTTAGAGCCACTGCAGTGGGGCCACCAGCCAAGCAGAGCCTGGTCTTTTCTGGTCCGGATTTCATAGAATCATAGAATCACTAAGGTTGGAAAATACCTCCAAGATCATCAAGTCCAACCATTAACCTAACACTACTGGGTCCGCTACTTAACCACGTCTCCAAGCACCATATCTACATGTTTTTTTAACACTTCTAAGGACAGTGATTCTACCACTCCTGGGCAGCCTGTTCCAATCTTTGACCACCCTTTCGGTGAAGAAATTTACCCCTGCAGACCACAGGAGACACACCATGCTGACCCTGCAGCACGGGGGAATGACACACCTGTTGACAGAGTCTTCCCACAGCACAGAAGCCTCTTGGGTTTAATCCCCCATGTGTGAGAAGGGCCTTCCCAGGGTGACCAGGGCTAGCCACTGCAGCTGACTGCCGTCCTGGAGGCTCACAGGAGGAGGGCGCTGCTGGAAGCAGTGGAGGGCTTGCTGCAGCACAGTTTCTTTTCCTTTCCCAGACCCTGTGTGCCAAACAGGGATAAATAATGGATGCTACACCAGGCCAAGTTGCCGCTTCTCGAAGAGAGCAGTAAGGCAGCTGTGGCCTCTGCTGTGTGTGCCAGCTGCAGATGCATCATGCTCAAGGCATGCAAATTTGCAAGCTCCATCTCAAGCCACGATCAAAAGCCTGCTCCTGGCTATCCTCACTGAAGTTTGTTTCAGTCCAGATCTCCCATTTGACAGCCCAAGGACATTCACATTTTCCAGGTACAATTTGCATTTGCACCGCAGCCACAAAGAAACAAGGATGAACTCATCCAGTCAGTCCCAACCCCACAAAATCCTGGCACAGCCTCATACTCTAGGCTAAGCTCATTCTGGGGTCCTGATGTGTGCTAGTCTGTATGGGTACATAGAGTACCATGTACATAGTGGGGTACATATGGGTACATATGTACATATGGGTACATAGTGCCACAGAATGAGCCAACAACAAAAAAGAAATGAAGACAATTTAAGGTCCTCTCCAGACAAGTGCATGGCCTTTTGCAATTATCTTTGCTTTAGGGACATTAGCTGCATGCATACATTGCAGTTGGGTCATTCTGGCTGGGGATGTGTAAGATAGACACTCTCAAAGCAGTCAAAATCACAGCTAGGAAGGTTTAAAATTGTGAATACTGCAAACTAACAGTAGTTAGTTTTCGATTAGCTCAGACCACCTCTAGCAGTCAGCTGCAGGCATCCTGCTGCAATGCTCTGGAGTTCAGCAGTCAGGAGCAGTCGTACTGGGGAAACAGCCAGATATTTTGCCACTGCCTTTTCACAAGAACTGGGCCAGTCACTCAGCTCCCAAGGCCTGTGCCAAGGAGGCAAAATAAGTTTATAATGCAGAGGATTTGAAATGCACTACACCAACAGCATTTGAAAGAGAAAAAAACCCACCCAGTGGAGGGCATGCTGCAACTCCAAGTTTGCTGTTTGCTTTGCTGGGCCCTCCCAGACACTTCTGAAAGGACAATGTTCAGATGGGATTTTCCCTCCCATCTTGAGATAATCTTTGGAAGCAATGTATAAAAAGCTGAAAGAACAATTCCTGCTGGTGTAAGCAGAGGTTGAGGCTCTTTACGCAGTACATTTAGTCATGCATTCTTTAAAAACACATATGTAGGGAGGGGTGGGCAGTTTTTGGCTGTGTTATTTTTTCCCAAAAGGAACTCAAACCTCTCATAATCTGTAATCTCAGTAGGGCTGGTAACCAAGTGTTTTTACTTTATCTGGGAACCTTATGTACCACTTCTTTTTATTCAACCTAATTTATTTCTCCTTAGAGCAGCTTGCTATAGGAAACTATGTACTGGTTATGAGTCCAAACAACTTCTTCTTCCATCTTCCAAACTTTTTCTGGGAATGAAACTTCATATATGGATAGATATGAGATTCTGAACTCCTTTTTTAAAATATACAATCAATATTTATATTAATAGATCATATGCCTTTCTTGTCTTTAATAAATTCAGACTTCATCATATTAACATTGACACAGGTCAATATTACAGCTTACTTTTAGAAGCATGGCCCTGTCTTTATGAACATTTTAGACCCAAGTTCAAATCACCCTCAATCAGTATTTTTCCCAGACTAGGTCATCTCTCCCTTGTGGCCACTGCCCAGATCTTCAGCCTACACATGTAACTCCTTCTCTCCTTTAAAGATCTGGGTTGAACTTCTGTCTCCCCTCAAGAAAAAAATAGTCACACTTTTTACAGAAAAAACATTTATATGGAACTATTTATATGAAACCAGATCATTTGTATGGAAACATTTATGTGCCATTTCATAAATTCTCCAGTGTTTGCTCACTGTTTTGAAAACTGTAGTTGTATGGTAGCATCAGTCTCATCTTCAGTTTATTAAATTATTTCTAAACTGGATTTTGTACAAGCCACTGAGCTTAGATGAAATTTAGAGGAAGCATGTAATACTTTCTCTCAGTAGATTCACATTCAATAACTCTTCTTGTTGTTTCATTTTTTAATATTTACTTTTTTTGTACTGCAGATCACGAGAACTTTCCAAGGCATCTGAAACAGACATTCATTTAAAAGCTGATTTGATGTGCATTTGATTTGATTCACACACCAAAAGCCTAAAAGAAGACTTTTGCCCTTGTTTTCTGTTGTTACTCCATTTATTCCTGCCGCTTTTCCACATTAATATGGTATATTTTTTCATGTATATAAAAGATGTCTGGCTTTCAGACAGAGTAAGCTACTGAATTTACAATTCAGGTATTTAACTTCAGCTCTAATACCTAATGTCTTTAAGTAACATTTGGAGAGGTTCTCTCTTCACTGACCTGTCCAAGTATGGCAGGATGCTCCTAACTTAGTTATCACTGTTAGACAGGATGAATGCGGGTTAGTGGTGTGAAAATTAAAAGAAAGTCACCCCAAACTCTGCCACCTCCTGGTATCAGAGAAGTGATGGCAGGAAACCCTTTTCTTCCTTCTCAGCAGGGGTGGGAGGACAGGGTACAGTGCAGTGTTTGGGGATAATCTTGCCCATGCAAGTTCATGTGGTGCTTTCCAATCAATGAAGATTCACTGATTTGAATTAATCATAGTAGCCCTGTTTTCAAAGATTTCTTCTAATTATGGCTTGTTTGTTTGTTTTTATAAGAAGGAACAAACAAACTAACAAATCCACATGAAACACTTGCCATAGCAATGGCCCAGACCATACAGCCTTCCGTAATTGTCAATGACATATTTTGAGCCATCATTGCAGTAACACGAGGTGAACAAAATGAATCAAGTGCAGCTGCCAGGGTTTCCTTTGACTTTTTCCTTGCTTATTTGCATTCCTTTGTGTGGGTAGATTTTTAACAGTGTAGACAGCTAAATCAATGGCCAGTTAACTATTGATCCTGGCTGGTTTCACTCTCTTGTTGAGCAGCACACCAAAAAGCTTACAAGATTGCATAGAAAGCCTAAATTTTACATGGATTTTATTAGTGCACTAAGTATTAATAATCCAACAGATACAGTTGAAGGAAACTTGTAAAAGTGATGCTGGCCTCCTTGTTAAGAGTCCTTCCAAAGCTCTTTCATAGAATCATAGAATTGTTTAGGTTGAAAAAGACCATTATGATCATCAAATTCAACCCTTAAACCAGCAATTTCAAGTCCACCATTAAACCACGTCCCTAACTGCCACATATACACATCTTTTAAATACCTCCAGGGATGGGGACTCCACAATTTCCCTGGGCAGACAGTTCCAATGCTTGACAACCATTTTGGTGAAGAAATTTTCCCAACTATCTAATCTAAACCTCCCTTGCTGCAACTTGAGGCCATTTCCTCTTGTCCTATCACTTTTTACCCGGGAGATAAATCCCCACCTTGCTACAGCCTTCTTTCAGGTAGTTGTAGAGAACAGTAGACTCACTCCCCTGAGTCTCCTTTTCTCCGGGCTAAACAACCCCAGCTCCTTCAGCTGCTCCTTGTATGACTTTTGCTCCAGCCCTTTCACCAGCTTCACTGCCCTTCTTTGCACACACTCCAGCACTTCAATGTCATTCTTGTAGTAAGGGGCCCAAAACTGAACACAGGATTCCTGGTGCGGCCTCACCAGTGCAGAGTACGGGGGGACAATCACTTCCCTAGTCTTGTTGGCTGCACTATTTCTGATGCAAGCCAGGATGCCATTGGCCTTCTTGGCCACTTGGGCACAGTGCTGGCTAATGTTCAGCCAGCTGTTAACCAGCATCCCCAGGTTCTTTCCACCGGGCAGCTTTCCAGCCACTCTTCCCCAGGCCTTCAGTGTTGCATAAGGTTCTTATGATCCAAGTGCAGGATCTGGTATTTCACCATGTTGAACCTCATATAATTTTGGCCTCAGTCCATTGATTCAGCCTGTCCAGATGCCTCTGCAGAGCCCTCCTATGTTCCAGCAGATCAACACTCCTGCCCAACTTAGTGTCATCTGCAGACTGACTGAGGGTGTACTCAATCCCCTTGTGCAGATCATTGACAAAGATATTAAACAACTGTCCCCAATATTGAGCTCTGAGAGACACCACTAGTGACCAGTCACCAACTAGATGTAACTCCATTCATCATCACTCTTTATGCTCAGCCAGTCAACCAGTTTTCATCCAGTGAAAATACATGCATACAAACCATAAGCAGACAGTTTCTCCAGGAGAATGCCATGGGAAACAGTGTCAAAGGCTTCACTAAAATTCAGGTAGACAGCATCCACAGCCTTTCCCTCATCCACTAAGCAGGTCACTTTGTCATAGAAGGAGATCAGGTTAGTCAAACAGGACCTGGCTTTCATAAGTCCATCCTGACTGGGCCTGATCCCCTGGTTGTCCTGCATGTGCTGTGTGATTGTGCTCAAGATGATCTGCTCCATAACCTTCCCTATCACCGAGATCAGACTGACAGGCCTGTAGTTCCCCAGATTCTCCTTCTGTCCCTTGTAGATGGGTGTCACATTTGCTAACTTCAGTCAACTGGGATCTCCTCAGTTTACCAGGACTGCTGGGTAATGATAGCAAGTGCCTTGATGAGCACTTCGTCAGCTCCCTCAGTATCCTTGGGTTGCCCCATGGTCATCAGGTCACTAACCATCTCCCCTTCAATTATAAGGGCTTCATTCTAATCCCATCCCCACCTTTCAGCTCACATGAACAACTGCTGGTCTTACTATTAAAGACTGAGGCAAAGAAAGCATTAAGTACAACAATCTTTTCCTCATCCTTTGTCATTCTTCCCCTCCACATCCATTAAGGGATGAAAATTCTCCTTAGCCCTCCTTTTGTTGCTGATATATTTATAGAAGCATTTTTTGTTGTCTTTTATGGCAGTAGCCAGATTAAGTTCTAGTTGGTTATTGATCCTGACATGGATTTTTTGGGAGAAGCCCTAATTATTATGTGACCATTCTCAGGTGCTTCTGTGGTTTCTAACAAATCAATAACCCTTGCATTCTTGCTACTGTGTGGATCTCCATCCCCTACCTCTACTGAGACAGCAGATCTCACTAGCACACTGTTCCTCAAACCTTGGCGTGATGTCCACAGGCTTATCTCTAGTGAGCCTGGTTTTATCCCTTTTCCACTTTAAATTTTTTGTACTAGGCACTGTCAGAAGCATGAGCTATCTCCTCAACCAAGACTGTCTAAACACTGAAGATTTCACAGGGAAAATACTGAAGAACAGAGGACATTCAAAGAAGCTTATTTTGTCTTAGGTACCTTCAAAAGAATCTGCGTGTTTTTGATGGCCTTCCAAAGGCTCCAATATGTAAAGATTTAACATCTCAAGATGTTAAATATCTCTTTCACCCTGACAGATCAACTTCATCGTAGTCACTGTGCCTTTTTAGACTGTGCTGACTACATGCTTCATAAATTATCTTTCTTCTGTATGCAACCCTTCCTGACTTTAAATCTATGATGGTTCAAACTTTATTAGCAATGTGATGTTTCCAAAGAGCCGCAGGAAATTTGGCCTCAGAATAATTATGCAACCACTATACAGCAATAATTAAGCCAAATCCATCAAACATAATAAATGTAGCTAAAACTAAACCTGTGCTATCCATTTTCTGCATAAGCTTGATTGTCACCAAGTCCTGTAAAAAGCCTATTAACAACAAGGACACTTTCTGAAAAGGCACAGTAGTTCTGCACATGAACACAGAAAACACTCATAAGCGCTATTCTGAAGAAAAGCATTTTCCCAATGATTTTCAGAAGTATTTTATTGTTATTGGCATAAGTAAATTTAAGCACTTCAAAGCTTTATAATGATCCAAGAAAAGAACTCCTGCCATAAGAAATCCTTTGCCTAGGATCATCTAATCAGAAAAGAGAGATGTAACTTGGGCATCCAGCATTACTTGCCATCACTGAAACACTCTTTGCAGTTACTTCTTAAACAAGGCATAGGCTAAAATTTGCTCTACCAAATTTTGTCCAAAAATTGCAAACAAGCAAATCCTTAAAACCCATGACCTATGAAGAGAAAAGGAACAAAGTATTGTAGGAAATTATTTGTCACAAAGATCTGTATCAGCTCCACAGTGGAATATTATTTATAAGTACTGTTTTAATTAAAACCATGAACTTTAAAAGAGTTCACAGTTTATATATGCCCAGGATTTCTTCTCACTGTGCAAACTATCAGAATGTTGTGCCTGCTGTGTAAGCTGGACTCAGCTTTCTTTTAATTAAGTTTGTTCATGGACAGCACATCATTTGCTAAAGCCAAATACTGCTGGAACCAAATTGTTATTGGTCTGTCCAGTGCAGAGCTGCTGCAGAACCTTCCATCATGCATTTCACCTGTCAGGGGTGATTTGATTTGCCCTTTGTCTTGTGTGGGAAATATGGTCTTGAGTCACTATGGGTGCTGCCTTCAGAACATTCTATAAGATACATGGTACCTCCTTTCATTTCCACAAAATACAATCATAATCGGAACTATCACAGGCTGATACAAGAACCTATTATTCATACTTCTGGTATTGCAAGGTAAGATTTTTAAAACTCCTTACTTCTTAGTTTTCCTAGAAACAAATTTCCACAGTTTCCAACTTGCACAGTGCAGTGCAGCCAAAAAGGCAGATCAACCTCTGCAAAAATCATTGTGTCACTCTAGCTTTGAATATGTTTAGTTGTCTCCATATTCTGTTTCACACTGTTTTAATGACTGTTTTGCTATTTTTATTGTTGATAAGTAATGATGCCTGCTCAGCTGGTGCTACGAAAAAATTCAGGAGCCGTTAGCTGGGGTGAGATAAGAAAGGGTTTAATTATGCCAAGGCAAAGAGATGTTACACGACGCGCGCCCCGGGCTGTGCCCGAGATGTTACATTTATAGCAATATCTGGCCAATCCCAAGTGTGTCCATCCTCTAACTTTTGGCCTGGTCCACCCCCTGGCCCGCCTCCTGGAATTGGGTCGGGGGGCTTTTTGGGACCCCCTCTTCATCATTCTTCATCATCTTCGGGGTACAGAGAGCAGAGTGACCTAGTTCCTTGACTCTGTCCTGCGGTTTAGGCCAAGATACAAGCGTTCTCCAAACAAGACAGGCTTGCCTTGACTAAGAGACTAAACATTTTCTACTGGATATAGGGTGAGAGGATTAAGGAATGTATAAATTAAGGGGTGCTACAGGGAGGAGGGAGAAAGGGGTTTGTTTCTAAAATCTACTTCTATTACCTATAAAACTTGTAAGGCTTACAAAATTAGAAAAATAAAAAACATTAGGGGCTTAAGGTATCAGTAAGAATCAATTAATTACCTCAGATGACCTGATGGTTGTTTATAACAATTTCTGAAAATGCTCCACAATCCCTTAGTCATGAACCCGAAATCAGAAACTCACTGATGACCTCTGGAAGCAAAAGGCTAATTTGCAGATGAGCTGCAATCTAAGTCGAACACCTTACCTATTTGTTTTTATTTGTTGATCAATGGTGTCCCAGTGAACTTAAGATACAGCGTCCTATTGCCCATTAGACAATATTGCCCCAAGTATGTTTGTTTGCTTTATGTTATACTGGGTTAATGACATGTTAATTGATGTATATTTTGCAGGATTCTCTTAATCATATTTAGACAGGAGTCAAGTCCTTTTACCCAACAGAAAGTCTACGAATCTTAAGATTTAATTCCTACTATTCACATTCTCACTGAATTGCGTTTTACATGATACTGTCCCACAGAAAGGGTGCATTTGTGCATGTGCAACAGAGAACAAAGAGGTCACAAAAGAGATTATGTGCTTTATAGAGGACATAGCATGAAATCAGGCCATAGTATAAACTTTCCATTATCAATAATGGAGGACAGAAAACTAATTCAACCTAAATTGCCATATGCACTACATCAATAACACTAAGTTAACAGCTTAATTTAAAGTGTTCTTAAAAAAAAGAACTTAGAAATATGCACTAGAACATCCGATTTTCATATATTTCATGTATTTTATGTATTTCAATATTTAGCAGCAAAGCTTACTTCAGTTCTTTAAGAAATATGTGCAGTGCCAGCTACACTAATTAGTTCAAATTAATTTTTTAATATATGTAAAATTTTTAGAGCAAAAATTTTGATTGTAATAATATCTGAAAAAGAAACTTATCATTATTTTTGCTCTACTTAAAATCATAATATTCCCAAACCCCTGACATAAACACCAAGCATTTCAAGATGGAACTCAGACAATACAAAAGTTTTTCAAGAATTCTACAGTTCTACTTTGCGTAAGCTGAATCCTTGAAAGTTATGATAACAGATCCTGCAAAGCTGACTTTGTGTACAAAGCAATGCAGATTCTAGAGTAAATGGTTAGAATTATTACAGAATTTTTAGATTTTGCCTTTTTAGTCTACATTTGTCAAGGTGACAACTGTCAAGTCTGGTGAGTCCTGGAGCTGACTGGGCTGTGCTACTTCCTTACCTCAAAGTTTCAAGCAGAATGTCTCCGTTCTGATGACAGTAACATTGGATTGAAAGAATTACAAATGGCATTGGAAACAAATGGTTTTCTCCCTAATCTGTCTCAGGATACAATACCACTTGCTCAGTGCAGACAGAATCTGGCATTGTAGAGGACAAACTCGGGTTCCTCAAACTGTAGATACAAAGCATTTAGATCAACCTGTGGATTAACCTCTCCTATGTAGTTTGTGGAGACTGTATCAAGTGTTAGGACAGAGGTTGCATGCTCCTCCTCAAGCTCAGCAAAGGAACCAATGGAACTTCCTAAAAAACAGGAGCATGGCAAAGGTGAGGGCTTTGCTGTCTGATCTCCCAGTGGCCATAGGATATCATAATGAAGCAGCAGAGGCACATGTTACAGATGTTTTCATGCATGCATAACCTGTACTTGGCCAGGGTGGCTTTAGGACTTTCTGTCCGCTATTTCTAGTAGCTGTTCTTTTTAAGGACAGAGTATTTGCTCTGTCATGGACTGATCCTACTCTAACTGAATTCTACAGCAAAATTTTCTTTGTTTTTACTTGGCAGTATCAGGATCTGTGCTTGGAAAATATTTTCAGAACTACATTCAGATTAATAAAGATGCAAATAACCCAGTGGATGCATTTCTTCTGATCATCATCATGCATTTATTCTTTGCCTTTAATACGTCATTTCAAAGCTGCCAGTAAAATAAAACCAACACAGATTTGCACACACAGTTAAACTATTATCAATATCGTATCAACCCACAGATCAATAGGAACTGATGTGTTTCTCTTCAGAAGCTTCTCTAGACTGGGGCTAAGTCAGGAAGCTCAGATTTCTTCATGTAAAATTCAAAGCCTTAGCATTTAACTGTCTACACTTGGACTAGAAAGAGACCATAGCTATTAACAGTAGTAAATTATCAGCACTTGGAAAGCATTAGAAGCTTTAAAAAGACTTTTTGGGACAGTATAATGCTTTTTAATATTTGACCTACTGACCCAAAAGCGAATTCAAGCAGCACACAGCTCCCATGTGATTGCTTCAGAAGAAAATGGAAGGTTCTCTTTTGTCATGTTTTGTGTTACTTCCTATAAGCCATAAATGAAGTCAGAATTTTCTTGTCTGGGAATTCCTGTTGGGATAAAGGTTGAGGCCTACTTAGCCTGAGTCCACACAAACTGCTAGAGAACAGTTATTCATCTTGATGCACATGCCAGAAACAGAAACTACTAGTCCTTGAGGATGCATCAATTTTCGGGGAGTCTGGATTCTTTTAACTACTACAGAATCCTAAGGAAAAAAATCTACATAGACACTGCTTAAGGAAACCAATATCCACCATAAAACACAGCCTTGACAGTTTTATTTTGAGAAATCTGTATTTAGCACAGACAAAAATACCATTTCCATTTAAGATGAGGCTCAACTCACAAAATATACACTGTAGAAATACTTACACTATATCTAAATGCACCAGATATAAAAAGGCAACCAAGTCATGTTCCAAATGTGACAAGCGATGCTTATCACTCAGAAGCACAACAGACGCAACATTACCACATTTTCCTTGTGTGTAATATTTTCAATGCTTAGTCAGCAATTCCTGGCAGAGGGTTACCAAAAGGCCTTGAAATACTCAATTTTCACCCCCACAGATGAAAATTAGGAGATAGTATGATTAAGGGAAGAAAATAAAACTTTAATTTATTTAAAACATTAGACACTAAAATAGAACAAAAAGGCAGGATTGAATTGCTGTGATTAACACTGCTGAATCCCATTGCACAGAAGCAGCTGAGCTGCCTGTGCTCTCCTTAGCACCCATTAGAGCAAGTTTTGCTCAGCATGATGAGATTGATCTGGTAAGTGAAGTTGAGATTAGGGACCAACATCAGGGGCCCTAATGAAAGGGTTAATGGTGGGGCTAAATTCCTGCCAAATCAAGCAGGTATGGTCCCATGCTGTCCACTCTTAGCAGTGCTGGCACTGTCCCACTAGGTTTTTTCTGTCAGAGAAGTCCAGTGCTCCACAGCTGCAGTCAATGTCAAAAAGTCGAGCCGAGACAGCACGTAGCCTGAAGCAGGGACTGGAATGTGTGCAACCACTTCCCTCCTGCTCTGGCCACAGGTAACCTGGGGCGGTGACCAGCTGGAGGGGAGCTGCAGAGGTTACAATTAACGAACAAGAAAAGTACAGCAATGACATTAGCAAATCAATAACCCAAGATGGCCACTGGACAAACAGCAGAAATCTCACGATGGACAATATAGGGAAGAAGTGCCAGGTGTCAGTCATTCCTCATAGCTTGCTTGGGAGAAGATGAGCTAAGTGTCAAAGCTTCCCTTCCCTCACAAAAACCCAGCACCACTGGGGAAGAAAACAATATTTAAGGGTATAATATGCTTTGTGTAGGCAGAAAATAGGGATCCGAGTGGTTCAATGCATTACCTAGAGGTTGGGGAAAGTCAGAAGAGGGTAGTAGACACTACTATACCTCTAAAATCTTGGGGGGAAAACGAAGGTTAGAGAGAGCAGTACAAAACCATGATTCTTCTCTTGCCAGTTCATGAAAGCAGAGAGGGGAGGGGATTTTACTGTGCTTTTCCATCTACACAGAACACAGTGCAAGATGGGGCGGGGGGGGAAGACTCAGTGAACCAAAGAGGAGTCTATGAACTCTCTTATTTCCCACAACCAAGGAAAGCACAAGTTCTTAATGAGTTTTCCTACAAACCTTTCATTAGTTCCTTCCTCCTTTCACGCCAGTTAGAAGAATGAAATTTTCTGAGAAGTGAATGCTAACTCAACTTTTCCAAGCCAATGAATATTTCCAGTTGCATATTCACAGAGAAAAAAAAGCAAAGTCAACAATTATCTGCAGAAGGAAGCAGAAAACCACTCTGAAATTAGAACAGGTATAGCAAGGTGAACAACATGGCCAGTTCCATCCATCTATGAAGGGTCAAGAAACTGATGTGAAAGGGTACATGTGCTGTGCTTGTGGCAGAAGGCCATTAAACAAAGATGTCTGGCATTCAAAATGAAATAACAGACACAGTTGTCTGCATTCAGCTGGTGAGATGCAGCAGGGTTGGGGTGGCTGGACAGGAGCTGCGCAGCACAGGGCTGTTCACAGAGTGGCAAGGACAAGCTCAGAGGTGTTGCTGTGTGAAGCTCATGCAGTTCATTGCCTTTGTAACCAAGAGATCAGGAGGCAAACTGTACATGAATGGCACAAGATGATACAAGAGAACAGTATAGCAGAGATTGAAAGATAGTACAAGTTGAAATCAAGACAGAATACAATACTTGAGCCTGAGTACACATGACCAGTCCCTGAGGCAGAGAAAAGGAATAAGGAAATGGTCCAAGCCCTGTAACTCTGTCTTTCCTTCTTTCCAGAAGCCTGGACTTGGCTGGTTGTGACTGGTCACAAGTCAACAATGTTGTACTAAACTGGCCTGTGAGAAAATGCACTAGCATTCCAATATTAAGACCTCTGAGGCTCATGCTTATCTGTTCTTATGTCCATATAGTGTTTCAGCTGTGGTTAATGGGTAATAATATTAATATATATATATATACACATATATATACATATATATGTATATATGTGAGCCTGTGTGTGTGTACGTGGATGGGAATCATAGAATGGCCTGGATTGGAAGGACCTTAAAGACCATCTAGTTCCAACCCCTGCCGTGGGCACAGACACCTTTCACTAGATCAGCTCCATCCAGCCTGACCTTGAACATTTACAGGTAAGGGGCATCCACAAATTCTCTGGGCAACGTGTTCCAGTGCCTCACCACCCTCACAGTAAAGAATTTCTTCCTAATATCTAATCTAAACCTATTCTGTTTGAAGCCATTCCTCCTTTGCCTGTCACTACATGCTCTTGTAAATAGACTCTTTCCCAGTCTCTCTCTCATCAATGGTGGAATGATGTGTCTAAGTACATAAGCACAGTGCTATATTATATATGTAACAACAAAATATACACATAAAAGTGGATTCCAGCTTAAGTATGCTTTCAATTTTGAAGATCTGGCTAAACAGAAGCCTATGTGTAAAAACATATAAGACTACATCCAGACTTCCAAAAAAGGATGCACATTTGCAATTATGTATCATATGTGTGAGTGACTGTGTATGCAAAGTAGGTATCCCCATACATCCTCACTTAATGTGCTTAGCTAGTGGTATGCTTGTGTGTGATTAAATATATCTGCATGTAATCATATTTTACATTAACTTGTATATGTGTATAAACCGTCCATATAAAAAGTGATGGCTGCATCAATCCAACAAATGAAGGACGTTATTATTCTCTTTCTCACTTATAAATCATAAACAACTCTAAGAACTTTCTGCAGTAATAAAACTGTAAGAGAAGATACACAGGCTTGAGTCTCAGACTGAAGAGGAATTACAATTAGGCATTTTGTATGTAGTGGATGGTTGGGAATTAAAGGCAAAGGGGAGTCTGCAGCAGAGTGTAGAGGGAGTGGTGTGTCTCCCCCTAGGATGCTGAAAGGTATCCTCTGTTGGTATCCTGGCTCTTGTGTTGGTCCTTAAATGATCTCAGTCATCAGGACAAGAGGGAATGGCTTCAAACTTAAAGAGATTTAGGTTAGATATCAGGAAGAAATTCTTTACTGTGAGAGTAGTGAGGCACTGGAGCACATTGCCCAGAGAAGCTGTGGATGCTCCATCCCTGGCAGTGTTCAAGACCACGGTGGTTGGGGCCCTGAGCAACCTGGTCTACTGAAAAGTGCTCCTGCCCATGGGCAGAGAGCTTGGAACTTCATGATCTTTAAGGCCCCCTCCAACCCAAGCCATTCTATGATCCTGTGACTTTGGTCCAGCTTTAGGATCTTTTTTATAAAAAAAAGACAGTGGTAAAGTAAGGAACTCAAACTACTGAACACTTAAGGCTTCTGGATTACCTCTCCCAGGTACTGTATTTATAACTTGTTTTCAGAGTGGGTTTAGTGAAAAGAAAAGCTGAAGGCTTACAAGCCAAACATTTTGAACTCTCGGCTCTCTAATATTACACCTCTAGTGCAAATAAGTAGAATGAGAGAAAGCCATTTTATCATGTAAATTAGGAGTGTTTAATCCCACTGAGTAATGTCTCAGTCTAATGTTGATTCAGTTGTGGACCTGCAGATCAGTGACTGTCACAGATGGATAGCACATGCAGCAGGCTCAGGATGGGATCTAACACTAAGAGGTTTCCCAGCCTTACTATGCCAGGGAGCAGATGAGGCTGGCTCTGCTGAGAAAGGCATGAACAACCTCTGCAGTTTGTTTGGTTTCAAGTTACATGACCCTATTTTTATAGATCAATCAACTTAACCTGCTAGGCTGCCTTTCACAGGTTCTTGAGATATTACACTGTTTCAAAAGATCAAGCAATTACCAGAGAAAGTGAGTAATTAGGGAGTAGAGCTATTTGCATTTATGCTACTATTAATTTTAAGACCTGAAATAATATTTAAAGAGTTCAAAATAGTCAAGTGTGGGGAAAGCATTCTGAGGGAGTCAACCAAATCAAAGGTCATGCAGTGAAATATGAAGAAAAAACAAAATACACAACCAGCTTCTGTCACTTGAGATACACCTAGAAAATTGTGTTGCATTCTCCCAATGTTGCTGATCCCCATGTAAGTAACAAATTTCTCCACTTTTCAATTCTGCTAAACCTGCTACCTATTCTAAAAAGCTCCAAAATTAACACGAAGAAAAAGAAATACTATTCAGAGACAAAGCCCACTTGAAACTAAGGCCCTGACCACTGTGGGACAATTAAAGTGCAGTTTGGGTATATTAATCACAGCCTTCTGGCCCAGTTCCGAGCTGGTCAATTAGAATCTGCCAACCTCAAATTCTCCCCAGTTTCAAATGCAACAGTTACTTGTGATTTCCTTCCTATAAAAAGTGTTGTTTAGCACAGACAATAAAGACTGGTTCCATTCAAGTAATGGGTGAATGACCCACATTGACTATAGAAAATGTGTAAAAGCACTTTTGGATCCTTCAGGAAGAAGGACACTTATTACATGGTCACTTTACAGTGCTTTTATTTTTCTAAGAGGAATTAATCCTACCTAGATGTTTCTTCACATGTCTACTGGTAACTATGTAGTTCAGAGTTTGGACTTGTTTTTCTAAAATTAAATTACGTTAGGTTATTTTTTTCTGTAAATTTAAGATGATAGATTTGAAATGCAAGCACTGTATCACAAAGACAGTTTAGGAAAACATATACAACTTCTTCTACTTTGAAAACTATTCAGACAATTTTTGAGCCAAAAAAGATTAATGATTTATTATGGGGCTCATTAATCAAAAATTGTGTGTGCATGTTTTTCAAAGGACCAATTCCACTGTTCAAGTCAATTAGGTCCTTTAAAGCTATTACATCGGGAAGGAGCCACAATATTATCAAGACTTCCTGCAATATTGTTGAGACTTCCCCGAGTGTATTTAGAGTATAAAATAAATGCTATTATTCATGAGATACTGAATTGCTAAGCTTCTTAAATTTGTACAATTGGGAACTTGAAGTACATTAAAATGTTGAAACTCATTAAGAGCCCTTTTCACAGCTGCAAAATCATTGGCATTCACAGCACCGTGCAGAACAATAAAACACTCCCCACACCTTTGAACAGGGCCACTTCCGTTCCTCCAGCTTTGCTTTAATGAATCACTGAGGCAGAACTGGTATCTAACCTCTCCGTCAACCTCCTTCATTGAAAGGAAGAAACAAAAAGCCACAATAAGACTAATATTCTGAAGAGAAAAGCAAAATGTACAAGCATACTGTACTAACCCTCCCCCAACACAAAAACCTCAGCTAATGCTGCAACTTTGTTAGAATATAATTCAATTTTCTCCATCAACACAAAACAAACCATCTTCAGAAGCAGAAAATAATCTGTGTTTTTCTCCCAAGCCTCTCACCAAACTATGCCAAGTAGACTTTGTTTCCTTGGGTGTCATTTTTCAGAACCCAAAGCACAGGACTCAGCATTTTGGTGGGTGTTAGCTGAATATCGTCACTTTGCATGCCAAAAATGTCCTCCTGTTCTAATCACTGAGGGGCTGAATTTTGTGCCTCCGAAATGGTACCAGAACAAACATCCTGAGTCCTCAGCAAACTTGTGGATGCCCCATATATGTTTCCTACACATTTTCCAGCAAATGCACAGTGCTGGTCCTGATGATCAGAAGATAGCAACTTTCCAAGATTCAGCAAAATTACATCTTTTCCAACTGCATCAGGGTAATCAGCACTCAACCCTTCTCAGTCAGCAGCCAGCCACTCTGCATATCGAGTGATTGCAAATGGGACTTAAAAAACCCAATATTTCTCTTTGATCTGGTAACAGCATGTTCTGCCTCCTCCTCAGTCAGGAGGGTCACAACCACATCTCTAATATCTACAGGTCTCCCCAACCCCAAGGCAAAGAAACCCAAGTCTTATCAACACCAGTGTGCATCAGTCTGATTTTTTCAGCTGAAGGATTTGTTTGTAAGTAAGTTTCCACTGGGCCACCTACTGCGCTTCCCTTTGATATTTGAAAAATAGAAGGAAAAAAAGTCATGAACTGACCAAAAATTAAGTGTGAGTAAGAACTATGGGAATAGTGACTACCCTAGAGATTTCACAAGATTCATCATAAGCTTGGTGCTGGACAAAACTGAAAGAAACAGTCTTGGGACTATTATTTAGCTTGTTAAATTCTATGTGCAAACTCTATCTGTTTATTCCAAACTATTCCCCAAAGCAATGAATGGATTGAGAGGGGGAAATTGTTCCCTTTCCTTCTCTAAACATTTTTTAAAGGAACGGAGGAAAGTACAATGCCAAACTGGTGAAGAAGATTATGTATTTCAGAAGTGGGCTTGAAAGATTCAACAACAGATATTCACATTAAAGATCACAGAACTAATTACAGGAAAAAAGGGGGTGGGGTTCTGTGTGGGTGTTCCTGACTACATCAAACAAACTCAAAGAAAGCAACATTATGAGGGAAGATTACAGAATGACAAAAACAAGGCATGTGGTTAAAGCAAAAGATGCTTTGATAGTGTACAAGCTGAGGTGGTTTTGTTACCGGCAACAAAAAATGCAGCTTTCAAAGCTTAGCTGAAGAGTACTACTCAAGCCCTACGGTTCTTGACAAAACACAACAGATTGGCACATGGTTCTGACTCTATATGTTCAGCTGGGAATACCCAACTCACACCAAGTGAGGAGAGCAAGAAAAGATGCCTGCTGACTGACACGGGAGCACACACACACATGTACTCCCCTATATCCCCACCAGGATCACATTTCTCAACAGCTTCCCAGCCACAGAGGCTTGGGATCAGCCACCGCTGGTGCAAGGTCATCAGCAGTGTGGGCAAAGGAGGTGTCTGCCTCCATATCAAACACTGCAAGAGACATAGCAATGGGAAATCCCAACTTTTCCCCTGAAAACAGGCCCAGTAAGAAAAGGGCTGTACCAGTTTCATCCGGCCTGATTGATACTCGTATGGAGACAATAGAAAGAAGAAGGAAGGGAGACCTCTAAGCTTTTCAACACATAAGTTTGATAGCAGATTTTTCCATCTGAACAGGAAAACAGTGCCCAGAAGAAAAAGAAACATTTTGAACAGTTTTTTATGTGCAGTATTTGGAGTATCTGGTTAAACTGAATATCAGTGTAGGAGAACAAGGCCCACAGGCCGTGCAGAAGACAGACCTTTCACATTCCCTGGTTGCACTGGGACACGGTGGCAGAAATCAGAAGAGTTGGGAGTAGGTACCTCATCACATACAGTTTCCCTCCAGCAAATGTGAGAGACATTTAGGAGCTGTTTTAGCTTAAGTTGTTATCATAAGGGACCCCAGTTATCCTAATCCAAAACTGCTCTGCTTTAGCACCTGAACATGGTGCCAAAATCCATATGAACAGGCAAAGAAGACTGTGTGGATTGCAGACCCCACCTTGAGGATTGTGTCTGATTTTGAAAGCTTTTTCTTTGCATTGCCTATGATTACCCATTTAGAGATGGAAATGAGAGGATGAAGACATTCTAAATTACTAGACTGATTTTAAGTTTTCTATCTAAAGTTAGAGCAAGAATTTTTGCCTAAGAGTTTGGGCTGTGTTTGCTTTTACTTCTAATGGCATTCCAGCTTGATCCTAGAAATCGCTGGTGGCATCTGAAAATGGCACCATCCCTTCAGATCTCATCCTCATTCAGATCTCAATACTATCTCCTGCAATCTCCTGTGGTTTGAGCATCTGGCCTTTCCTTGCCAGCTGACATCAAGAGGATGAATGTAAGGCTCAGACTGGGGCCAATGAATAGCTAATTTTCATAAGCAACACCTAATGTGCAGAAATGGACTGAAAAGACATGCAACACCAGAAATCTGTATTTCTGAAACACACAGTAAGCAGAAAAAAAATCCTCACAACCCATAAAAAAACCCCAGAGAAAATTAAAACAACAAAAATCCTTAGCAAAGAAACAAAGCAAAACAAACAAAAAAAAGTAAATGCATAAAAAGATTCTGGTTTCAGCTGTTTCAAGTATGTCAAGCAATGATGTCTTAATCAGTCAACCATTTTGCTGATCTAACTTTTAGCAGCTATCAGAAAACCTCTAGCAGCAACAGAACCATAGAACCAAAATTAAGCTACTAGGGACTATCTTTCCTTATCTTTTGCTCTAAATACTATATGCATAAGTAAGTCTTGAAGTGAAAGGCTGACTATATTTTTGATACTGTCCTGGTTAGAACGGCTGGGACCAATTCATCCCTAGATGGGTGTAACCCAAAACTGTGTATTCTATAGCCTCCATGCCATTTCCCAAAAACTGCTGTCAGTAGAGGCCTGCAAGGTGGGAAGATGTTCCTGTACCCTTTTATGGAATTCCCTGCTCTGATATCCTTATATGGAATCCCCCGCTCTGATACCCTTATATGGAAGAGGGACTGAGCATCCGCATGCCCTTTTATGGAATTCCCTACTCTGAGGGAGAGACTGAGCACTCCCGCCTGAACTGGAGAGTATATAACTGGGAGTTTCAGAGCCTTGGGTTTCCCTCTCGTGGGACCCAGAGGAAGACAGCAGACCACCACTGCTCCCAACCAGGCTGAGACCACCACCCTCAACTGGACTGCAATCACCACTTCTGACCAGACTGCAGCAGCTCTCCCACCAGCAGGTTTATTCCCTCTCCCTTTGCTTTGGACTCGGGGGTGGGCCAAGGTACACCACTCTTGTTCATACCCTAGGGTGCTGGTTTATACATTTGGGTTTTGTGGGTTAAAACCAATTGTCTGTCTGTATAATTGTACTTATTACATTATTTTAATAAATTGTTATTCTGACTTATAAATCTCTCTTTTGAATTGAGTTCACTTTCCCTTTTGAATTGAGTTCATTTTCCCTTGCTGGTTAACTTTTAAACCAGCACAGATACAAAGTAGCTAAGTTTTGGTCCAACTTCAGTGAAGCAGTTTCTCAACTACTTGAGTACGAACTGACAATTAAAAAGCAGAGAGTAAATATTTACTTGGCCAAGCAGGTTCAACACCAAATTATGCTGAATGGGATGGGTTATGCACAAGCTAAAGCACAATGCTTGTCTGTAAATTCCAAGATGAAATCTATAGAAACAATAAAAGAGTGCACATCACTAAGCTCATAAGCTAAAAGAACACCTAAAAGTAAGGAAGATTCTTAACCAACATTGGGAAAACATGTACCAAGTGCTCTTTTAAATTGCTTTTGAAAATATAGTCCTCTAGGTTTAGGTTTGGGTTCTGACTCTTTTATGCTTGTGCCCACCCTATTATAAAAAATGTTAATTTTTTTTCCATTTTTTAACGTGTCACACTTGTGGCTACACTTGGACTGCTAGACTCACACATTCACATGGGTTTAAACAAATTCTTTAGTTTGACAATATAAAGAGAAACAAACATAGTTGAAATCTTCTTATGAAAACATGTTCAAAGCTAGGAACAGACTTTTGTTCCTAGCAAGCTGAACAGAGTTCACTAGTTAGAATTTAAGCATAGTTCAAATCCCCTGAGAACTACTACAAGAGCACTGTCTTTGTGAAGATACATAAATAGTTAATAGAGGAGTTAACAGTAAATGATGCTTAAAATGTGGATCTTAATTCATGAACTTTATGAGAATGATAAAATATAGTGATGGCCTTTCTAATGGCTTCCACAGTTCAGCCATCATCTCTTAATGGGTAGGACCTCAGGCTTTATAGTAAGCATAAAAATACATCATTTGCCGTCCTGGGAGAGGTTGCTTGTCCACCCAACCTGGAGATTACATCTCTTTACTTCAGTTTTGTCATCACAATGCAAGACCTTTACTAATTTACTAAAATCAGCTTTTACTAATAGAACAGTGAAGTTTGCTTATATATAAAGGCAAATGAAAATATTACAGTCATCACTGCTTTATGCCGTACATAGAAAATAGTCTAAATTAAGATACATTTCAGATCTAAAGTTTCTTCAGGACTTCTCTTTGTTTGCCATTAAAATGGAAGGCTAGGTTAAAAACTTCCAAGACTGTACATTGTGGCACTGGGTCCTACCTGGCCCTTCTCTCCCCAGTATGGCAGTGGCAATGGTTTAGGAAATCCACTGTCCCATGCTTTGGAGACGCCAGGACAACACCACAATTTCTGCCCCATGGAGAAATCACAAAATGTTTTCAGCAAAGCACATCTTTTAAGTTGACATCATCCTTCCAGAACATGTCAAATACAGCCACTAAAACTGCAACCTACATATGGTTTAGATTAAAACTAACAAACAAACAAACCAGCCCTTAAATTATGAGGCCTTCCAGAAGCAAGAAGCCAAAAGTACAATAATTGCTTTATACTGTACTGCAGGGACTGACAGCAGAGCTGGCTGCGAGCGGAGCACTGCAGCATATCCGGCACCACTCAGAGAAGAGATTGCTTGCTGTTTCCCTGTGAGCACAACGGCGTAACACCCTCTCCCAGGGCAAAAGAGCTGCTGGGATGCTCTTGTCCATGCTGCGCCCTGGCTGGCAGATACCCTCAAGGGCATCTGCACCGACAAAGGGGAGAAAAACATAACACAAACCACAGAAACCCCTCCCCCCCGCCATGTAGCTGTGTGCAACAGGCTTTGGACCTCAGACTCGGGGAGCAAAGAGCTCCAGGATGGTTTAGTATTAATGACTAAAATGAAGAAATTAAATTTGTGCAGCTTCCTACATTTAGTAAAGGAAATTATGCATTTCCCACAAAGCCTAATGCCAGCTCCACAGGGATTATATTACTATTTATTGTTTTGTTTGCTCAAATAAAACACCTGTTGAGGTCAGCTATTCGAAGAATTTTTAATATACCAGCCTTATGCTATGGAGAGCAAGAAATGTTTATAGAGGCACTCATGGTAAGATTGTTGGCTTTTTTTCCCCCAGGTAGGTGCATAATGATTTAATAACAGAAACAGCATGCCCACAAACCTCTGAACCTCAGATTTAAATAAAAACTAATATATCTGAAATCTGGGTATCAATCTCCACAGCTCCTTCAGCTTTCCCTGTTATGGAAGGAGGCGTAACCCTAGGATACGGTATCCTTCTTTTATGAAGTCCCATCTTAAAGTGTCAGGAGTCGAGGAATTAAAAACAAAAGCAGCATAAATTGCTGTCAATCATTAAAGTCTTTGATCTGCTCATTGCTTCAGAAGGCATTATGCCTCCTAAATGGAGGGATCAATCACCCTGTGCCAGACCTGCTGCTAGGCACTCCTGTGCTGTGCTGCAGGCACGGAGGGCAGCCCATCACACCGCATTCCAACTCCCCTTCCAGGCAAACCAAGGGCAAAACCGTGCCAGCAGGAAAACAAAACAACACGACACAAATCCCTTTGTGCAGCTACACAACACGACCGCTTCCCCTTTTGGCATTTTTTTAGGCTTTTCTGTTAAGCAGTAGCTCACTTTGGCCTGTCTTTTCTGATTTGTCCTCACTGCATGGTACACCACCACCATGCCTCACTAACAAACTGGATTATTGCTTTTTTAAAAAAAAGAAAAAAAAAATTATATTTTCACTCATTCATAGCCATATGAAATAGTATGTTGGCCTGCCTTAGCTTGTTTGCTCTTTTTTTTACAGTAACTAAACAGGCTGCATAAGTACAAGGAGAGAGATCCATTTACCTCTTCCTCAACTCAAAATGCAGCACATTTATCTCACTAAGAAGACTGAATAGTTAAAAGAAAGGGGAAAAAAATCAAAAAGGAGATGAACTTTCTCACCACAACAGCTATACACGGAAATAAGAACGCTGACTTAGAAAGCCATGGTTCAACCCAGATGGGCCCTGCTATCCTGTGGGGATGGATCCTGCAAGAGGGCTCAAGAGGAATCCAACCTCAGTGTTCTGTTCCAGTGCAGGAGATGCCATGAGCTCCAAACAAATTCAGCGGGATTCAGGATTTTGTGGGAAAAAAAGTATTTTAATGATAGCAAATGGTATCAATCAACTGCTGGTCAAGAGACAGTATGAACAGAATACTTGTTTAATAGGGGTGTACTTGGCCTGTGGCAAGAGTTAAATAACTTTTCATACTCATTCAAACAGGTTTATCACTTTAAGGTTGCTATTCCTCACATGTCTCCCACATGTCTCCCAGGGCTGAATTCTATTGCCCTTCCTCAATTTGAGGAGAACTCTTTTCCACAAACATTCCCTTTAATTTCAGATTATGGCAATCACAAGCACAATCTGGTCTTTATAAACAGGGAGTTGAAGAAAAAACAAACATCAAAGAGATAAAAGTAGTATTCTACTCTTAATTATCAAAGTATTTTATTTCTTTTAAAGGAACAGATTCACTGGTCTTTTCCAGCTGCCTTGCATCATCACAGCAATGCAAAGCATTGTAAATCCAGTTCAGTGAATGGTTACAGTGAGTTAGCAGCTGCTTTACATCACTGGAGCAACATAAAGAATTTCAGTCTAACCCATAATCTGTCAAGGAACTTTACAAAAAAAAAACAAAACCCAAAGTTTTCTTCTCCATCAATGACTGCTGCTTAACTGAGAGCACGGAACCATCTAGTTAAGAGGAATAAAAGATACGACAGAAAATCTCTGCAAACAATTTTGACACAGAATTTTCTGACTTTTCTCTCCTTTGGCTAGAAAGAACATTTCAGTATCATCAGTGTCACTGGTGGGAGAAAACTGTTTGAAATAGTACGCCTCATTTTCAAACGTGATTTTAGACAGTTCCCAATACAATGCTTCAACACAAATTAGAAGGGCAGATTCAGTGTTACTTAGGGCTTGGAGCATAGAGAAATCAATACATAGAGATAAAGACAGATAAGCACTTTGGGTGGATATGAAATAGCAAGAAAAATACCAAAAGATGCTACTCTCAAAACCCTACTGCTTAGCTAATGCAATGTAAGTGCAAGCGTGGTATCTTCCACAAGGTGACTGCAATGCTTCTTTCACTTGTTTTCAGTCTTGTGTCCGTTCAAGGCTTCCTCTGTTCATGAACTGAACTGCAGCATAATTAACAGAGCAATTAACTATGCCCTATGTGGTTCTTTTTTCACCTAATTATTGTTTCATTTCTCAGTTGAATGGAGGAATTCCTCCTGTTTGGCTAAGCTCTTAAGAACCACAACAACTAATTTACTTTTTTTTTTTTTCAGTGGAAGGCAACTGCAGCTGAGAGTGAGCATTTTCTTCTAACTGAATGCCATAGAGAAAAAGGGAATAGTCCCATGGGAATGGCCTTCGTCATCAACGTATGTTCCACTCTACATGTACACACACACAGAGTCATTCACTTTTAGTTGTCTTCTTTTACTCTGCCATGTTTGGAAGATGACCAGAAAAACAAAAGTAGACTTCTTTCCTATCTCTGATCAGTAAACAGCGGCTGTTTTATTCTAGTTCTAGGGAAATGAGGCAAATATAGGATCATAAAATATCCTGAGTTGGAAGAGACCCACAAGGACCATCAAATCTAGTTCCTGGCCTTGCGCAGGACAACTCCAAAAAACATAGCACATGCCTGAGAGCATTATCCAAACACTTCTTGATCTCTGGCCAGCTTGGTGCTATGACCAAACATGCTGTTTGTCTGTGTTCATCATTTCTTAACATAATGGCACCTTACTGCCAAACCAAAAAGAAAGATAAGGTTTTCAAAGATAAACTATATTCCCACATATCCTTTACCATAAAGGAAGATGAGAGACCAAGCAAGTTTCCCCAGCTGTAAGAAAAATAGTATGTGGTCACATTTTGTTGGACAGCAGATTACCCACATAGGAGAGAGGCCTTATTAATGCCTTCATCATGAAAAAAGTTTCACTCCGATCTGGAGAACTTCTGAAACAACCCCATCAATCAACTTTGCAACAGAAATCTGCAGGAAACCAAGCTTTGTTAGTTCTGGTGTTCAGGGAATGATGTGTTAACAATACCGTTGCAGCTAACTGTGCAGGGTCCTTTCTTGGCTCCACTCTCTGATATGCCTGCACTATGGGTGGCTGGGCTACAGGAACATTCAGGTTTCGTGAGTTACCTCTGTATTTGTACCTCCATTGATCTGTACTGGTGCTGCGAAACTCTGAACTTCATTAGCATGTGAAATTGTTCATCCTTACATCCCTCTCTCCAAGTGACTGTGGCATATCTTAGGTGAGCTTGGGCTCAGCACTGAGGCCTGGCTGATGCATCACTCCTGATGGATGTCCCAGAAGCACTGTGCTGGCTTCCCCATTCAAGAAGCGAACACGGAAATTTGAACACAGACAACACTTCACCCAAATGACAATTACTGTAGTGCTTTCTTGCAAGCCATTTCAACTCAATTACTTCACTGAGCAGTAACATTTAATTTTACAGCCTGGGAGCACAGTGATTCTGTAATTTAAATGTTCCTGACAATCATACTGTGGTGTTCACGCAATTTTGTTCCTGACATCGAGTGACAGAAACTGCAGAACTGATGCCACTTGCCACAGTGGCATGTGCTCATAATCATGCTGTCACAACAACCTGGCACCTGGGCACATCCATAGCTCAGTACTACTGACCATCCAGATAAAAAAGATCATGTCAGAGTCCTCACTAACATACCTGCTGCTACTTCAGGAAGCCAACAGCAGTAACAACAGCAATTTACCCTTCAAATATCCCATTTCTGGATTCCTTATAAGAGAGGAACATCAGCACACCACATGCCAGAGATTTCAAGCGCAGTCCATCACACCAGCCCACCAGTCTCATTTTCCATTGCAGGGACTACCCACTCCAAATTTGCTGTAGGGACAAGCACTCTTTCTTCCCCTCCCTATACCACCAGGAGGGAGTCAGCACGGTGGGGCAATATGGCAATTCACTAGGTGACAACACGGCTGTGCAGCTCTTACTAGGTGACAACACGGCTGTGCAGTCGCATCTGCTCTGTATTTCTAAAAGATGGTTGAAGCTTACATCCCCAATAAATTAGGACCCTGCCTTCAGAGACAAGTGAAAGTTGCAGTCACTCACACTGGAAATCTGTGCACTCACAGTGAATGTGCATGCCTTTATTTCCAGAAAAAAGTAATAATTAAAAAAAAAAAGACATCCCCACTTTAGGTTCGAACTTTGGGGAAAAGTAAAGCTTTTAGAACTTTCTATAATTTAAAAAAAAAAAAAAGAGGAAAAGTCAATTTAACTTAAAACTTAATTTTGAATACCAACAAACATTTCTTATGACTACATGATATCCAATTTGGACTGTTTGGCCTCCTGGTTTACTAGTACTGACACCCTCACTTTCTATTTTTCTGCCTGAGCAAGGTAGGAATGAGCAACAGATGTGGACAGTGACCATTCAATGTAGACACCAGTCAGAGTTCATTTTCCATCTTCCCCTGTCAAAATAAAGAGGAATGAGAAGCCTACCATGGTGAAACGGGGGGTAGTTGAGTGCAATGTCAATGGCACCATTACCATTTTGCAAAGGCAGTCTTTCATTGCTGTATATGCAGCTCCCCTTGCCACCTTGTCAGCATGCAGCAAAGCAAGCTGGAAGAAAAGCAAAGGACAGCTGACTGGCCACCGAGCAAGGCAAAGTGCAGGGATTGTTCAGCACCAGGCACAATCCTCCTCCTTACTTCTAACCTAGGCATGGAGCAACACTTCCCAGTCTCCCTTACTTTTCCTCCTTCCTCCACCCAGTTCTTTTCTCCCAGAGGACAAGCATTTATCACTAGGAAGGTCACTTTAGAGTTGCAGAGTGTCTCTCTGGCTGTGAGTGTCTCAGCTGAAGTTAGCACACCGCAGGGTGTGAGACAGAGCCCTGCAGACCACCTTCAATCCAAATCCCTACTGCTATAATTAAAGTAATTGCTATGTCCAATGAAAGAGCTTTAATTTCATAGGGATTCAGGCAAAGCCAGAGTGCGTTTTCCTTTCATGAGCGCTACATAACAAGCTCCAATAGCATGGAATTTTATTCTGTCATTTTTATTAGTTATTAATTTTGAGGAAAACACCTCAAATATTTTCCAGAACTATGATCAAATACGGTTAAGCTGTGGAAAATGTGCTATCTGCAACTGAAGGCAATTATAGACAATGTATAAGAATGCATGACAGCAAGGGACTTCCTTCTCAGGAAAAAAGTCTACTCCAAATGAATATGCTTCCCAGGAAGCAGCAGTTTTATCTACAGAAAAGTTTTGGTGCAGGAGCAAGTATTTGGTCTACAAAGACAAAAAATATTTGAATTGTTATGAAATGATTAATAATACATATCAACTCTTTCTTAAAAAAAAGAGACACAATATCAGTGATGTCGACAATACTTTTTCTACCTATGCCTTCTGAACTTATTCTCTCTCCTGTGTGAACTCCAACAATTTTTATCCAGAAATTTTTTGGAGAGAAATCTATGCCTATAACTATTGCACATGTTCGGAAAACCCAGTTTAGAAACCTCATACTCTGTATGTTCCTTACAAACAGTCAACATGTCCACATGTAAATCCCAACACAACAACTGTTGGATTTATTTTTTTCTCACAAATCATCTGGGTGACACATTCATGGCTCAATGCTTTGGATTCACTATGCATTGCGACATAGCAAAGCATGCATGAGCAGTGACTTCAACCACACATCTGCGTATTGTGGACACGGCTACAGTGCAAAGAGTTGCCCCAGGGATCCCCAAGACAGTTGGCAGTGAAAGTGGAATTGAGTTTAACACAGGTCTCATATACTGCCCAAATAAAAAGCCTTGAAAATATCGTCAGAAAATTCCATTTGTAAAAGACGTTAATGGAAAAAAGTGGGTAATGATCCTTTTATTAAACTCCCCTCTGTACCCTAGTTATCAAAAGCTGACCATTGCACAAGCAGGAGGACTGCTTGGGTGGTTACTTGCTTCCCAGGGAGGCACAGGAGCCCTCTGCAATGCATCCATTCCAGAAAAGTAAACTCAAAACATCTGGAACTTTTCTTTTCCTTCTTCCCAACTTCCCAAAGAAAAAAAAGAGTTAAATACTTAAGAGCCCTGGGAGAGCTGACATGCAACTACACATAAAACATCCACTCTCCTCAGTGTGTGAATCGGCAGCTTGATAGCGCTACGTAGAGACTGGGGGACTGGGGGAGCTGTTGGGTAAAAAGGATGAAAGTACATTTTTCCCTGAGGCTGCAGTTTCAGTCCAGCTCCAGAGAGCCAGAGCTGTTGCTGCCAGACACCATTTCAGTTATTCCTGTGAAATGATGGATGGCCTCAACCCATTCCCTAATGAAGATTTCATCAGGAAGGCTGCCATTGCCACCAGCTTCTTTTTTAGGGCAACCCTAAAGGATAAGCTAAAGAAGGAAAAAAACCCCAAGAACCAAACACCCTACTTCCCCATGCACTGATGTGGTGGCAAATTTGTGAGGCTGGAGGTAAAGACAAGAGATAGGGGGGAGTCTGAACTCCTGCATTACTGGGCTGCTGAGCTCTCCCTCTGCCTCCTTGTACTACCATCGTATACATACAGGACATCAGAAGCCATCTCTATACACTTCAGAAAAACAAGGTGCTAAATGGCAGCCAGAACATCTTTGAGAGGCTCCTCTATTGTGTTTACTAGCATCTCCTTTGTGTAAAGGAGAGAGGGAGAGAAGGCTTTTCCTACAGACTAACATACCTCAATGAACAAGAATAAAAGATGGTGATGGAGGAATCAAAACATGCATGTGGAATAGTGGAACTTAAGCTTCCCACTATAATCCTGTGAATTCAGGCCACTAGCCAGTTATAATGAAAAAGAACTTCTGTTAAATTTTATAGCATCATAGTGGTCAACGGGAAACACTTCATCAGATACTCTTGCAAAAGTTGTTGCTGAATGCTCCACCAAAACCTCTCTCAGGTCCCTCTTTTTCAATGTGTTTAAAACAAACTCAGCCATGTTTTAGGTTTTAGTTGAGAGAAAGACAGGAACCGAGGAAGGCTGTACTCTTCTATACAAATGTACACATTACACCAACCTGTAAACTCATTATAAAACAGAAAAACAAAATAAATGCTTGCTTTTGTCTACACCGCAATGGCTACACTAATCAGAAGCACAAATAAAGATAGAATAGTAAATTAGAATTGAGAGAGTTCTTTTGAAGAAAATAGAAATTGTTCACGTCTAGTAGCCTGAATGATGTATACAACAAATAACATCACTGAGAACATCACTGTATTTGCTGCAGTGCGCAACGGTTTTGTTCTCTAAACTGACCTGGTGCTCCATCTTGACTTAGGAAAAAAAGATTCATCTTGCTCAGTACTTTTGGCCATAAAACATGCTTTACATAAAGAATACATAAAATGTTTACATAAACCTCTGAATATTTTAGATGTCTCATTTGATTCACAGTCCTGCAGCCACTGTTCACTAAACTTGTACTTTCTTTTTTGACACAGTCAAATTCCCTGGTTCTCAGATGGAAGATGCCATTCAAGTAAATCAGTTTCAATGCAAGTTAAACTATTCTAGTTGATTGCTTTCAATAAAGCATGTATTATAATAATAATACATATCATATATTATATATATATAATAATAATAAAACAGTATGTACTGTTTCCTTTTCTGTCTCCTACAGATCACTAAGGTCTTGCTTTAGACATTGTTTACTCTAATTCATGATCTTCTAATAAAAGCACCTACCACTCCACCTTCTCACTCCAGTTCTGGTTATAGCACTTAAAAGACAGAAAGTATGATAGGCACACATCAGAAATAATGCGATACAGATATATGAATTCTATTTGCATGGCCTATTAAACTAATATTTATTTAATTCACCACAACCACGAAAGGGGCCACCACAGCTGAGGTCTGTCTCTGACAGTTTGACCCATCCCCCCCCTCCAATGTGTCTTAATCCAGCAATTCCTTTTCTCCAGAAATCTTTTCAAGACTGTAGATATTCTTCAGCATCATCACAACAGTGATCATCACAACTGTGTTCCCCAGTCCCCTGTATTATTACTAGTGCTTACAGCTGCCTTCTCTAAGTTTCCTGATAGGACAGCAGACAGAAAACCCAGATTTACTCAGAAAGGAAGCAAAGGCCCTGCTGTTGTCCAAGAAAATAACAAAAAGTACAAAATTGGAGCTGTAATTAGAATGGTTACTAGCCAAATTTCTTGCATGTCTGTGGCTGGTTGGGTTCCAAAAGAATGACTGAGGTTTCAGAACATTTCTAATATCTGAAATGGGCAATGCAGCCCTACTTCATATAAAGAGGATACAGCATAATGAAACACAATATTAATTTAGCTAATAAAATGAAAAAAAGAACAATTCTTACCTTAAACAGTCTCTTGTATTATCCAGATATAAAAAGGACAGACCAAAAAGCTCATCAAAATAAAGACAACCAGCCATCTAAAAATTAATGTTTATTCTTTTAGCCATATTCTTTTTTATCTCAAGTACTATGGTCATCTTTATCCATCTTTTGGGGAAGAATAGAAGACTAATTGTTCACCAGTGTTATACCATGTTTTCAGTCATTAGTTACAAAGTTAAATAAAAGCAAGTGCTATTTAGTCATCTCTTCTATAAAAATGGTTTGTAGGAGAATTTTCCCTTCTAAGATTAAAGACAGAATAATGCAAGTACCTGAAACCAGGACAACCTGTTACCCTTTTCTAAAAAAAAGAGCACAGTCTCCCTTAAAGTAGAATAAAGCCCTAATCCTTCCACAAAGTCAGCAGCTGACTGAGAGTGGCAGCAGGGTGCTCCCACTGTCTTCTGAGAAGCCACAGAAACTTCTTGCTTTCAGAGCTTCAATGTCATTGCTTTTAATGCACTAACAAAAAAATGCACTTGTTTTAAATTCGTCCCTTTTTCAAGTGGGCACAAACTGGTCATCACACCAGCAGAAGACTAGACGAGGAATTGATTTATAATACTCTTCCAAACAAGAAGTTGAAAGACGAGCAATGTCATAGCTGAGGAAGGTGCAATTTTAAGAGTGCTGAGACCTGTAGAGTCCAATGCACTGTTTTTACCCAGCCTCCACTGTTGTTAGCAGGGGAGGAACCACTACAAAGAATATTGACAGTCACCATTTACATAGTTCAAAGCCAAACAAAACGTTCTTGCTTCACTTAAATTCCCATAGCTACTACTTATGAAGATGCACTGTTTCAGAAAACAGCAATATTGATAAAGCTAGACTTCATAGCAGCGATGCACATGTGACAACTTCAGGGCACTGCATCTGAAAGTGCCTGATGCACTGTAGGTGCTACCATTAATGGTCAGAGCTTTGGGGAAACAAACCTGTCCTCATGGCAATTATGCTCAAATCCAAACCATGACTTTATGCACATTTAGAAACAGACTGCTGGGTTTCAGACTGTATTTGTTAGTATTAGCAACACTTCTTCACACATCGATGACACACCTCTCTCCCTTACTATGTCACTTGCCACGGGTAAGTCAAGCCCTACACTCAGCCAGATGTTTTGGGGTTAATGCAGACTAATTAGGTGAGGTTCTAGGGTCAGTTTTGTGCAAAAAAAATCTGCTGCACCAATATCTATGAAAGATATGGATGCCCATTACTTTCAGAAAGACCACGTGTAAAGAGAGGTAGCAGCTCCCACACACAGATATCTTTCCACGTAGCCTTTGCATTTATTAATAGGCTCCTTCTCATTTAGTGCTGCCCTCACACCTAGAGCATATGCAAGGATGTAGACTTTAGTGGCATAAATAGGCAGTAGCTCTTTTAGGTATGTGTTAGTGGTTCCAACAATCAAATCATCTCCCTTTGTTATTGTTTTCCTGTGTGGATAAGCTTTCCTTATTAAAAAGTGTCCAGTAAAAGGAGTAAAGGGAAAAAGAACAACTGAAAATGTTTTAAAGTCTTACAGAAAATTGTTTTTCTTTCCCTGCCAATAATATTAGGATTTAAAATTTTAAAGTCATTCAGGGATAAAAACAAATATTAGATCACTGAGATGTTGGGTGTTTCTAGTTTCATTTTACAGAAATAAATTCCCCTCCTAACTACCAAAAAGTGTATTATTGTACTGTTTAGGGAAACATCCTACTATAATTTCACAGTGCTTGAGCCTGTTTCTTCTGCATCTGCTAAGAGCCACTCTGAAGAGCTACTGCATTTGGCCAGTTTCAGGACAACTGCTTTTACCTTGTAGAGGGTAACTACAGTCCAAAATGGTAACTTCAATACTTTTTAAATTGGAATGACATCACAGCAGAAAGAGTACCCTCTCCTTTTTAGATCACCAAAGTGATGTGTGCTTTATTGCTGGTCAAAACTTTCAAACACGAAAAACAGATTCCAGGAAAGACAAACTAGAGGAGTATTGCAGGTCAAAATGTCCAAATTTCATCTTGTACACAAGATGGCATACTCAATTTTTTTTTTGTATATTTATTTACCTTATAAATGCAACTGCAGAAGTAGCTGTCATATTCTGCCATAAGATGTATAGAGAGACGTGTAGACAGAATATTCCCTTCACCGGTAGCTGGTATTATACTCTCAGGTATACTCGTACAAATGATACTTGTTTAAATAATTCTGGTTGTTCTTCTTCTGTTAATGTTAATCCCAATTTTTACCTAAATGCTATTTTATTCTTACTTATCAAATCCCTTTATCAAACAAGAAACAGGAAATGTCTCTTCTTACTAGCTGCATGATATTACAAACACAACACAACTAAACTCTAAAAAAAGAAAAGGAAGAAACTGTAATAGATGAGAAACTGGGATTGCTTTGTAGCTCACTTGGGCATTGTGAGGAGCGGGTCCAACCTCGGCAAGCACTGCTTAGTTTCAGCACATTGTAAAGTTATCTCATGTTGGGACTATGAGAGAAATTGAAGCTTCCATGCAATCCAACAGGGCATGTTAGAAATACATCCTGCCTGGTCTTCATTAAACTTGTAAAACATGACTGCTAGAGTGAGTGCATAACACTCTCTAATAACACCATTTAAATACCAGTCAACAGAATAGAAGAGGTAGAGAAATATGACAGAAGCATTAAAGCTAAATCCGCCCTGAAATGTCTGTAATTGTTTTAACATATATCTAAAGCTCTTTGGACTCGGAATCAAGAAGAGAAGTCTTCGGTGAACATAGAAATGTTTTTCTCCCAATACCTGTTTTCAGTCAAGCTTCAAATACCAAGAAAAAAGAGTAGGAATATCCAGGAAGAAAATATATTGTTGGAATAAAAAGAACCATATATTTTCTGTTTCACCTCTCACTGGCTGAAGTTACTCCTTTACCCCACAGAATACTTAATTCCAATGAAATGCTTCACTTCAAAGAGTTCCTCCATTATCCTAAAAAAGAAATATGAAGCAAGTATTCTCCAAGGGAGAGTAAACAGTAATCTAACTTGCTGCTGAATTTTAGAGTGTGAGTTGGGGGAGAGAGCGTTCGGTAACCATCTCCAAATAAAATGAAAACAAAATTTTTAAGAAAAGAAAAGCATAAATTACAAATCCAGGGAAAAGGCAAATTGGTTTTGAAAGAAAAGGCACTTTTCTCCTTACTGTTTTCAGCATTAGGAAAATTTTCTTTTAAAAACACTTCGTTATTTGTCTCTGAGCATGTTGAAAGCGTGTGTGTGGGCTTTTCCTCTAGCTAGATTACTAGTTTACAGCATTATGAACAGAAAGTTAGGTGATACTAAGGGGGTTTAGTTTCAGTAAGGCGTGTCTAGTTGAACTTTCAAGTTTTGCAGGAAAGAGTGTGCTTGCCTCCAACATTTTTAATCTTGAAAGAGTTTTCCCCTTTGAGCTGAGATGTAGTAAAATTTCAGTGCTGTTGACTGCATGGAATTTATTTGATTTCAAACTTCAATATTAATAAAAATTCAGTGCAGTTATCTGAAAACACACTTATTGAACTCTAGAAGCTATATTGATGGATAGGAAAGTAATGTCCGACACAAATAAATGTACAGAGCATTTGTAAGGATCTGAAAGACTCCTGTTCAAAAGAAGATTGTTTCAGTAAGTCTTTTTCTACATTCCTTGCTTAAGTACTACAGGCAATAAAATTATTTCCAAAATGTTTCTTCATAAAGTAAGTGTTCAAGTGAATCAGTACTTGTAAACAAGCTCTACTGAGGATTCACGCTGCCAATTTAGGATTTACTATTTTGTATATTCAACTCCATTTCTCTGGTAAAATTTCCCTAATGAAATGGAGTAAAACTTACAAACCATCAGATCAACACACACCAGCAAAATTAAACCCCTGAGAATATTCACTGCTTTATTTTTATTAGTACTGCTTTAAATATTCAAAATGTATGGGTCATAAAATTATGCTTAGGGCAACATTTTCTCAGAAGTTCATTTGTGCATGTTTTAAAACAGATTTAAAAACTAAATAATTTCAATCTCAACCTTAATGCAGAGACAGACAGAAACAGTGTTGGGGGCAAATCTTAAAAGCCCCCTCCACAAATTGTTAATTTTAGGGTATTTTAGGGCTAAAGAATGCTGCAGGCAGCAAAAGGAATGCATTTAAATGCCTGAAGCAGTTTATATAATGCTTCAAATTTCTAGAGCAGCCCCTACATTCCCTGCCTTGCAAATACAAGATAAAATTACTTGGTATTTCCTTATATTATTACTGAATATAGACAAACAATAACACAGTCAAGAGTCAGACAAGGTGACCCATGATTATTTTTCTTGGAAAGATCACAGGACAATACAAAATCTGACCAGTCAACTAGAAAAACGGGATTCCATGTAGTTTACATACATACACACGCCTCAGCATACAATTTATCATGTTATTACCCTGGTTACAAAACATAAGAGGAAATGTTCATGTCTACTTTCTTGTAGGAGATGCATAGCAACACCATGCTCTGGCACACTGACCAGCTCTCAGTGTACCCAGGGAGAGCAAAAGCACTATTGGCAGCATCAGACTCGGCCTCGCAGACTTATGCTCTGCGTATCTCACAGAGGTATCGATCGGCAACACTGAAGCCCTACACACAGGGAAGTCACAATGTGATTTGAAGAGGAAGAATGTACTTATTTATTTCCTCTTGAGGAAGCCAAGACACCCTGTGATATGACATGGATAGCTTCAGGAGATAAAGGATGCATTATCTGCAGTCATTAGGGAAGGGTGTCCTCACATTCACCCCAAGAATCAAAAGACACTAGACCCCTGTTGAATCACAGAAAATAGCCTTGCAACTCCTCCCAAGTTTTTGCCAGGTCTGTATGTAAAAGCAAGGCTGAAGAAGAGGTAGAGAGAGGTGGCAGGTTGTGCAGGGAGCCTTGCAGCACTGGGGGAAGAGAATCTGCTAGCAGAATCAGTAGGAAATATAACACCTCATATTTATCCAAAAGAGATTGGAAGCATCAAGGACAATATTCAGCGCAAGCTAAAAAGCTCCACAAAGTCCAGTTTGATTTGAACTGCAGTCTGCCCAACTTTTGGGTTACCATGAGCTAGAAAGCAGACAGGCTGGTATTGAAACGTTCTGGTGAGGTAGGGACAGTAAGACAAGGTAGCAATATATTGTTGCAGGACTGCGTGTGCCATCAGGAGAGGATGCAGAAGCTGCAAGAAAAGTCACTATGAATGGCCACCTCCAGTACACAGTTCCAGTTCCTTCCTTTCTTTCTTTCTTTCTCCTCTCTCTCTGCCCTGCTCTCTCCCCACGACCTTCTCTCCGTCCCTCCCTCCCATCACTGTTCCCCTTAGGAACAGACATTAGTTTTCACTTTCTTTTGTTTTTGGTTGCAGGCAGGAGCAGAAGCTTCCACAAACAGAAAGTCCCAAGGCCAGTGACTCTGGGGTACAGACAGTGCAATGATCCAGTACTGTCAGGGACCCCCTGCGTGAAGAAGTCAGCTCTTGACTTCGTAAAAACTATTGCCACAGTGCTAACTGGCTGCAGACTCCCTAAAGCAGAAGACTGCCTGGCTGGAGCCTTTCCTGGTGTTGAGACAGGTATGTAATCACCACTAGAACACCACTGGCAGCTTGGCCTAAGAGTACTGGGAAGGAGTAACAGGTTGGGGGCTTGATTCCAGCAGTTACCACCAGAAGTTTGGAGAAAACCCTAGACCGCTCCTTTGATCTTGAGTTAGATCTAGGTGTGGACTTTTGTTCTTCCATGTTACGAAATTTTGCATCCAAGAAAAGCCTACCTTGGTTCTCACTCAGAGCAGGCCCTAAATGTAATTTCACAGAAAATTATTCTTGAGGAGAACCTGAATGTGTACATCTGGTTATCAGGACCTACAGAGAAGATCATTTGTATAAGGAAAAGGAATGAAATCCAGTGCAAGTCACAGAGTACAGGACTTCAAGAGAGACAAATTGACCCCAAATGCACAGCTTACACTGCTTTCCTTTGCTTTGTTCTGTTTTGCTTTGTTTGTTTGTTTTTTTCAGTTCAGACATTTCATGCCAGAAAATAAGATATTTGGATAAGAATCCAGACTGATTTGCCATACAAACCCTGCTTTATTTGACTATGCAGTGAGGTAAGAAGAAATTTTTGGCTAAAAGTTCTTTTTAAACTTTCTTGGGGAATACAGTGAAGTCACAGGCCAGATAGCAAGAAGAAATGACACCAGAGAGGTGCAGACTATTATAACACTTCTCTAGAAAGTCGTCAATGTTCAATGGACAGAAACTCACAAATGAACATGCACAGAGACAACCTCAGAAACACCATGTGATATTCTAGCTGGTTGAAAACCATTTTTAATGAAATAGGCCTTTCAAATGCAGAGGGAAATATAACAGCCAAGAAATCACCTAAATGCTTTTCATAACAGATTCTCTGTAGAATATTATTTAAATATTAAGACTTATAATTGATGAAATTGCTATTATAAAATATTATGTTAACAATAATATTTCCCAAAACCTCCTCCTTGCATTATACTGCTCTTTATTCTATTTTCAGGCAGCCTCTCTAACATAAAATGCCAACATGGTACACATCAATGGCCTCGAGGGTATAATTAACACTTGTTATTTACATTTATTTTTTAAAATAATTAACTAGGAGCATGTCTAATGAATGGTAATGGGGCTTAAATTGAGACACAATATGTCAACTACCTTGCCATTTAGAGGCAAACTCCCATGCAGCTCAGTGTGATCAGGAGGACTGGGCTGAACGGGAGCCCTGCAGATAGCACTGCTGAAGGCATTTGCCTCTCTGCCAGTATCAAGTCAAGGACACAACACACACTGTTGGTAACTTTGAAGAACTTGATTTTTATATACATAGAGTATCAATGAGTTAAGGCACTGGCTTGGTTTCTGTAGGCTTCAGAGGTTAAACAGAGGCTTAACCATATGTTAATCCAAACCTGCTGTGGTCCTTTGTTACTAGGTTCTCTCTGTTTTCCACTATTCATAGTTATGTCCTCAGTCGATACAGTTTATAGGACATGGCCTAAGCAGCTACTCATGCCAGAGCAAGCTTCTGACTCAGAAAAAAGCTATGCATAAAGAAAATCCTCACACAGTGAGGATGTACTTTCAAAATGCATGACCTCATTCTTCCCCAGTCAGGCTCTCAAAGGGAAATATACCCAAACAAAACATTTTATGGAGTGAAACATGAAACCAGTGCCTGCTAGTTCACTCCCAAGAGTGAAAGGCAAATTGCAAATGTGTAATCAATGTAACAATGTTTTTGTCCACTTAGTAAAGGTATAAATCCCAGCATCCTGAAATATTTTGCCACCATGGTACACTTCAGGCAAAAGCAAAGAACTGACTTATAAATACCTATTCATTCAAACCTGATCACTGGTTGGGGTTGCTGGTAGTAATCATGTTCATGACTTCAAAAAAAAAAAAAAGTGATTTGCAACATTTTCTGTAACAGACTCATTTGATCAGTTCAACTCTCATAAATTTAGAGAAACTCCCTAGTTTTCAAGTATGTCTTCCAATGTATTTTCATAAAAGAATAGCAGCTGTTTATGTGCAACACATATATTCCACAGAATGCACAAAAAAATCTCAATAGGAAAAACCTGAAGGTCCATGTGTCAACAGTAGAAGCTCCCAGTTGTAAATATAAGAGAAGGAACATGATTTTTTTTCAAACACAGCACTCATCAGCAAAAGAACAGTTAGATGTGTGTATCACTGTTTATGTTCCTCCCCCTGCCTTTAACTTCTTCCCCTAGGTCTGTCCATTTTCAGGATATTTTTTCCTTTCAAACTCCTCCTTGTCTCCCCTCCTTCCAGGTAATTTTTTGGCCTATTGTTGTGAGCTGTACTGCTAATATTTGATGCAACCTAATTTAGGCAAGTCTTGCACATATCAATATTTGTTTGTAGTAAAGGTTGAAATACCTAACAAGGTTAAGTTGACATGAGAACTAATAATTTATATAACTCTATGATGACAAATTAAAGAAATGTAAGATGAGGATAAAGAAATACAGAGATTTATTTAACTAGCTCTATGTTCTGCTGTGTGCTATATACAGGGGTACAGTAGAAACTGCTTCAAGTAATGGGACAGAAATCCATAAGTTCCTTAACACAGCTAAAGCAAAACCACAGCCCATAAAATTATCACTTCAGACTATATCAAGTCTACTCTTGTGGCCCAACGGCCTATTCATTTTTCTTGAAACATAAATGTGCATGCATGTGCATCAGTTCAAGGTAAAAACAGAAGAGAAACAACACTTCAATTTCAACATTTAATATTTAAATTTTCAAAACAGTCAAATATTTTTGAATAATTTCATAAGCAAGGGCAGTTGCTCTAAGTAAATAATGATTGCTTTGACTACCACGCATGACATACACAAAAGAAATGTGCATCACAAGCGCATGTATACAGGTGGGTGCATTTCTATACTCAAAGTAGGAAAACAGCAACCACAACGCATATGCTAACAGAAAGTAGAAGGTGGTATTCTAGTCAGAAAATGTGCTGTACCTGTAATATCTGTCAGTGTGAATAATTTCTTGGCTGCTGGCTAGAATTTATTCTGCAGTTCATTTTGTTTTATCACATTATTCACACTTTTTTCTGGAACAAGCCGTTCTCTTCTTATAAGACTACACTCTAGTGGAACAAATGAGCTCAAGCCTATGATTGATTCTCCAACATAGTTGAGATGCTATAGCTTTATTCACTTTTTTTTTTAAATGGCTTTATTCATTTACTACCTCCAGCATGACTCCAGAGTGTCAGTTGCTGAGAAACAGCATTTTGAAAGGTTCTCTCCATGTTGAAGGAGGTGCTGGTAGTTTTTTTTTTAATAGCAAATTCCATGATAAGGAGGAAGAGAAGTGCCTGATACAGACAGACTGTCTCTGCTCACCAGTTCAAAAAGTGCACTCCCAGAAATATTTTCTAAAAGCTTATCAGTCTAAACATTCCTCTTCAGCTCTGTTTCCCGGACAAAATTCTGTGTGAGCCTATTTGGATCAAGGCAGCAACTCCCTGTTTTATTTCCTGCTGAGGAACTGGCAGAGATGGGAAATCAGCAGCTTCTGAGTAGGGCCCCTTAAGAAGCTAAAGCCATGCTATAGATGCGAAGGTTTTGTACAATGCTGTTCTGTTACAGTGTCACCAGAAAAAAAAAACAAACCAGCAAACAAAAAACTCTCTTTTTTTCAAAGCTATATACTTTTATTTACCTCTATAATAACCAACAAAAATAAAGGTATTTTGGGAGATACAAAATTCATGCAGAAGCCACCATATTCTCTTTCTGCATGGTTCTTATGCTAAGAGAAGAATGACTAGAACTACCAACTACCATGGATTCCTGTTTCTCTGGACTTGCCTGTTTTGTTCAGTGAAATTTTTTTCTATGGAAAAAATAAAAAGAAAGACCATTTGTCCGAGATTTTCCTCAATGTCTCAAACCTGCAACACATTGACTGAATGGTTCATACAGAGATATTTCTGCTCAGGAAATACTGTGAAGTATAGCACACATTTATTTATTCTCATTTTCAAATCCAGACATTCAGAATAATCCTGGACAAATAACTGCATTCCTGAAACATCCCAGTAAAGGAGAGATTTCCAAAAGGCCACCAGGAATTGAAAAAAAAAAAAAGTCTGCTAGTTTTACAATTCAAAAAAACAGTAAAAATATTAAAGGAAAATGTGGCTGTTCTTCATGTTTAGGTGCAATCTAAAAGTGATCTAAGTTGCTCCTCTTTATGACCAAAGAAAGAACCTAAACCTAAACTAAGTTGGGCTCCATCAGCAGGAAACTATCAATATACAGCCAATTCTACAATGTAAACATTAAGATCTGTGATAGGTGAAATTCAATGGCAAATAAAACTAGTTTTAGAATAAATTGTGAAAATAATGTTGCATATGTGGAATGATAATAGCCACTGATATCTCATACTATAATGCTTCTGGTCTTATTTTTCAAAAGTATCTATTTGTTCTTTTAAATGTAAGAACTTTACATGGTTTACAGTTTATAAAAATGTAAGTCTCTAAAAAGGAGACAAGAAGTAAAAACACGCATGAATTTAACTCAGATTTCATGTAACAAAATGACCTTTTCAAGTTTAAAAAAAAAAAAATAGAAGCAGCTGCATAATTTACTCTTCCACAATTTTTTAAAGGCTCAGAATGTTGGATAAGGGACAAAATTCAAATATTTGGAACTCAACCACTGGATTTTGGACTCCTTCCTTTTCCAAAGTCTTAACTTTGTTTATCAGCAACTCTTCTGTTGTGCAAATAAAATTTTAACCACTTAACTGAGCAGGCAAGAAATGCCTTAAATTAAAAACGCTCTGTGAACAGAACAACTGTGTAAAATCACCACAAAATCCAAAAATGACTAGGAGCAAAAACAAACTAAGTTCATGAGCTCAAGGATATCAAGTGGAGAAAGCTTTTATTTTCAAAAAGCTATACCTCCCTACTTTTCCAACATACAGGACAGGAGAAATGTGAAGGGAGCAGGACTTCACAGGGATTGCAGAGGCAGAGAAACAGGGAAAGCCACAGACAGTTCTTATGTCTGCTCACAGAAAGGCTCCTTACTTTTAGAAATATCTTATTGTGTGAGATACTAATCCTCTTGCTGGGAGACTGAGCCTGTCTCTCTGCTATAAAACTGATACTCACTAGGTGTTACAGCTGTAAAATTAAGAAGAAATAATAAACATCACCTTTGTATCTCTGACAGACATAGGGGTGAGAATCACTGATTTCATACAATTTCCTTTTAACTTTACTTTCAAACCAAAGCCTCCCTCCTGCAGTACAGGAACAGTCTTAATGCACTGCATCCTGCCCCCAGTGTTACCTATTGATCTGCCATTCTGTGCTATTACAGTTGGCATGACTCACCTCAGGTTTGTACTAAACATGAAGCTTTTTTATTTCCTCCCATTTTTAAAATCATTAATGCAATTTCAGGCTTAGGAGAGAACCTGTAAATTCCTCTGGGCTACCCAGAAGCCATTCACAATTTGTGGTTTGCATGTTTGCTTCATTTGGCTTCTCTTGGCATACTTGTCAGCAGTTTTGGAAGAAAGGGACTTCACAGTTACTGAATGACCTGGAACTCTTTCACCTCATCATGACAGCTGCCGCATGCTCCGCAAAGCAGCCCATCACTGCAGCAGCATCTTTGCTCTCTGCCTGGAAAAGAGACTGAGCATTTAGCACTCTGCTGAATGTTTGTTTAAACTGCAACTAATCAGAAAGAAATGCGTGCTTGATCTTGGCCTCGTTCTCACAAGTGGAGACTTCTCATCTCTCCTCCTACCTCTTCAGCACTGTAATTTAGAACACAATTCTGGGTCTGTTATATGCTACTTGGAAGTTATCATTGCTCCAGCTATTCATGGCTCATAAAGTATTGTTCTCTCAATTGCACTGTATGGCTCTTTGTGTGGAAATGATGGATGAAATGAGATACATATTACTTAATGATTAGACTTCTGCAAAACACGTTCAAACAGATATGCCAGGCTTGATGATACCTTATTATCATCAATGAAACAGAGACAGCATAATGGTGCCATGTATGTATTTCTCGGCAGTAAATGCAAGTGAAATGTTTCTGTTTCAAACCCCGACAGCTCCTTAGTCTCAGTTATTTCAGTTCAGCTAAAGATGACATGCTAAAATGAGGGCATTTATTACTAAGTGGCATTAAGAAGGGGGATATTTAACCTACCATTGCTTACAGCAATGCATGCAGAAATCATCTAATGTGTGCTGGCAGTAATTTATGACATTGGAAAAAATGCTATCATCTTTTTTTCCACCGTCTGTGGTCTGGCTTTGCAAACTACAAGCCCTCAGGAGCAAGTTTGATATAATACGGCTAATGAGAATAAGTGAGCACACTTATTCTTAAAGGGTTACACTGCTGAGTCTTTGACTCTTTATACTTTTTAATTTCCTTGTACAAACAGTGCAGTGAAAAACGGCAAAATCCATTTGGCTGGTTTGTGCTACAAATTAAATCCTTGATTAAATTTTGGCAATTACTTCTCTGGGTCTTTTTCATTTAAACATTTTTAATTCATTTGAATAAGCTTCTTAATCATGATTCTGGCAATCCATTGTATAGCAAGACAAACTCTAATAAATACTATAATGCAGCAAGAAACAAACAGAAAGATGGATGAATGCTGAAAAGGAAGGGTTCTTTTGGCCTTTTTTTTTATCTTGATAGGTGTTGCCTATATTCATCTTTCATGAAAGTTGTATTCCAGTCTTCTGTGATGTTGAAATTTATCTCATTATGTGTTGACATTTCCCTTTGTGATGTCAAAAGCTAATAAAGACTCCAGGTAGGGTTTCAAATCCTCTTAATAAGAGAGTGGAAGAAAGATTAAATCATCCTTAATGCACAAATCAATACTATACTCAACCAAAGGGTACAAATTAAGAGGAAAATGTGAAGGGCTGTCACTCTTGCAGCAGGAAAGATGCTAGATGGACATTTTTCAATGAAGTTGCTTGAATTTAGCTACTTAGCCTTTACTGCCCAGCATTGTAATACCTATTGAAAAAGTATCACAGAACTTGAGCTATTCTCTGAAGATTTTGGCTTGGTTTTTTTCGTTTTTTTTTTCATCTGCAAAGATAGAGGAGATAGCAGGAGGCAAAATATCTCCTTAGCCAGAGAGGAAGGTCCAGAACTGTCTGAGCATGGACAGCAGTTCTGTGACATTTTCTGTGCAAAAAGGATGTGAGGAAAAGCAATGGCAACTGGATGAGCAGAAAGAGTCCGGAGAAAACAGAAATAAACTCCACAGGACAAACAAAACTGAACTAATAAAATGTTAACCATTTATTTTTAATTATTTTATTACTAGTTTACTGCTGCTAAAATGTGCAGAAAATATTGATGTAGAGGCTCAAAATTCACACAATGTTTATCAGTGGCTCTAGAAAATAAAGAGTTAAAGTCTTACTGCAAGGCTGACTCTGTTGGACAAGAAATATGCTAATATCTAACCTGCAGTATCCCTACCCTGTAACCTCTGCAAATGCTTAATCTCACCAAAAGAGAAAACACAACCCCTGTGATCCTGAGAGGATAAACAAAGGGAATGCAGATGCCCTGGTTTTCCCCCCTTTCCTTTAAGCCAGAAGACACCTGTAGACAGATTAGCCTCTTTTTTTCCCACTGCATTCCAGAGATCTGGCTTTATGTAGTTCATAAAGGAGAAGAATTTAAAAGCTGTACATTTATTTAGGTGCATTTAATTGCAATTTCACCTGCACCTTACATTGTGAGCTCAGTGTAAGGTAAAGGCACAAAGCAGACAGATAAATAAAAGACAGAAAAGAATACATAGATTATAATAAGAATTAAAAGAGGGAAGATGCTAACTCTTGGCAAGCTGTATTAATGTCTTATCTGCTTCTCCCTGTCCCCTAAGATAAGGAGACTGATTCTTGGGGATGTAAGTTGAAAGGTGAAGGTTCTGAATACAGATTAGTTAGCATGCAGGGATATAAAGAATGGGTGAGCTCACCTGTTTGGTATAAAGCAGCAGCGGATAAAGATATATTACCCAAATGATAAGTCTGTCAATGCCATATCATTACGCTTATGCTCCAATTCACCAATACATAGAGCCATTTTAAACTTCAAATGTTGGGCCACACAATTTAGTCTACTAGTTAATAAATTTCTGGTTTTCTTTTTAAAGCCTCTTTTCATGGCAAAATTTCATTCTCTAGAGTGTTCTTATCAAACTTCTGTTACAATCCTGAATAAAAAGCTAGTGCCTGAACAATAACACAGTGAAGAGGGAAAAAAAATGCCAAATGAAGTACAAGAGAGAAAAATCCTTACCGAGATAAAAACCTTCAGCATATCACAACAGATCATATGAGAACACAGGTGACAAACACTCTAAATCCATCACCAGGAATGAAAAACAAGCTACCATGATCTATTCATACAAGTACAGTGATATAAAAGAAACAAGGAAAGAACAATTCACAAGGAAATTACAAGCTCTGAGTTTCTAATTTTGTAGATTATTGTCATTTTCTCTACAGATGTTGGCACAGATAGACTTCAAGAGCCAACTCTAACCCTGAATTCTCTTCTTGCATAAATGAGGGACTATAAGCCTCCTGATACTGGATTCAATATAATATAAAAATTAAGTTTGGCACAAGTAAAAGTAAAATACCATGTATAAATTGATTGAAAGGGTAAGTCACAGAAGTCACATATAATATCTTCAGGATCAGTATTCTATTGTAAATAGATTTTATTTCTGTAGAATCACTTAATTTTGTATAGACTGGTAGAAGATGCAAAGACTTTCTCACTGTGACTAGAAACTAAGGTCCAAATTATATTTCTTGATGCACAGGGATGTCTCTAAATGAAGCGTAGTAGTGTAAGGAAGACATGCAGCTCACTATATTCCATAAGTAACCAGATGATGTCAACAATGACAATAACTCAAATTCTGCTCTCAGCTGGGCTCTTCACAGGAGTCTATCATTTGCTAGTAAGACACGTCTATTTTCTACACCTTCTGAACGCTACCTCACTTTTGGAGTAAGGATAAAACTCTCTGTTTAGAAAGCAATGAAAATATAACTGCTGGCTGATAAACTGGTGCATCACTACATTTTTTCATCAATTCTCTGTATTAGAAACTTGGCTGTAGGACTTCTACCACCAAAGGCCTGAGAAGGATGACACTGCGTTCAGACAATTCCCTCTGTCAACTAGTCATCACCTTGCAGGCTTTTTCACAGTTCTATTTTTTAATTTTTTTTTTAATTTTAAAATAAAATTTTTCTATGAGCTTCAAGTCCAGCACATCACAGCCTGTCAAATTCATCTGCTTATAGCCTTAGGCTGAAACATCTTCTAATGCTGAGCTCCTACAAAGCCTTAGAAGGACAATTCTGAGACCTGTGTTGTATCCACTCATTCCCTACCCTACTCTGCCCAGCTGGTATCTCCTGTCCAGTTGGAGGGGCACCTTCAGGATCTGGTGCTGACAGAGAGACACCCTTTGTTAATAAATGTTGGGGGCAGGCTGCAGCCTAGCGCTCATCAGGACATTACCATGCAAGTCAGCATGTTACTCTTCTCTTTTCAGTCCCTAAAGGAATCATGTTTGACAGAAGTGAACAGCTGCTGTGTATTTAGAGATGTGAATGTATTGCATTATTTAATGAATTGTGTCATTTTAATATAATTATTACTAAAAGTCTGAACGTAAGCCTATTTTTATTTATGCTTCAAATTTTTACCCACTAAGCATTTTCAACTCTGTTTGCAGCCAAAACTGCTTTTTTCCCCTTCCAGATAGTACCAGGACTGTAGCTGCACTGCTTGCACTTGAGCCAGCTCCACGGCATGCCACTAATATTGCTATCCCACGTACAGTATTTCTGGGCTTTTAACAAATCACATCCATGCAAGGATTCCAGTTCCTCCTTTTTTTGTAAAGCTCTTTTATTACCCCAGTGCCTACACCTACATATTCACTCTTAATACCATGACAGCAATATCTATGTCAAAAAGTCTTGCACATGAATTATTCCTTCATGTGCTAAGAGGGTACCTTGTGTGAAGGAAAGGATGAATTTCAACAAGTCACTTGATGATATCAATTTCTCAACACACTTGCAGCCTAACGGGCACCACTACAGCTCAGCAGCTCTTGCTGTCAAGCCCATGGCAGAGCTCAGCTCCCACCACGTACAAGGACATGGCAAGGCAGTTTTGATTCTGGTGTTCGCTTTCCCTTCAAAACAGCACCGCTAATAAACTCACAGGGTTTTCTGAACAAGAGGGAATAAAAAGGGAACACAGGTTGTGACACTTTACTTCCTTATTACTGGAATCCAGAGCATGACTTGACTCTGCCTACTACCACTTAAAATTACAGTGAGGTAAAAGGCTTTTAGAAGTGGTTCTCTGCCTCTAGCAGGAGACAGATTCAAAACGACTGGTCAGACAGCTCTGGTGATCACATGTGTTTGCAGGCATCTCATTTTATGCACTTATGCAATAACCTCATATTTGAAAGTCATCTGGAATCATTCTCTGGGGCCGGAACTCTGGGCCTGACACATGTTCTTTTTGGAAGGTGTTTCTGGTTTCCCAACTGTTGTTCTGCATTGCTCTAGGGCTTACAGACACTCTAGCAATGGACACAACCTCATGCCTCATTCACATAGCTCTATATTGCTACATTACTGGGTGGATACCGAATTACTCATCACCAAGGGTCACTGAAATATTCACCTATTACTTCATTTGCAGTAGATGTTCCTGTGGATACTAGCCAAGTTAATGCTGAAAATGTTTTTCACTTGCAGACTTAGACAGAAGATACCTTTCTTTTTTCTAAAATATATGTTGCTATCGGAAGGAAAATATGTATCCATATATCTTTCCATATATGTCACACAAGTCCAATGTCTAAAATCAATCAAAGACAGGAATGTTGCTAGCCCACCTTATAAAATGCGTAGTTAAAACGTGTATACACCAAAATACCCCATGATGGGGTTTTTCTTAAGATACTAAGTGTTTATTTAAAGTAGTCAGACTGAGTGGCCTCCCAGATAAAATGGATAAAATCCAATACAATCTTAAACAGCATGGAGGAAGTGATTAGAGAAGTGTAGTGCTCTGTTTCTTTCTAAAGCAGTAGAGAACATCGTATGAAACTATCAGAGGTCTAAAACAATTACACAGAATTAATAAAACTGTGGAACTCAGGACATTTTAGATATGTGCATTCACAAAGTGGTAAATATGGAAAAAAGATCCCTGCTCTGTGAAGCAATCCAGCCCAGAGATGTCATTGTGTGTATGTCTGTATTTGCATACCATACCCCTACATGTCTCAGAAGCAAGACACGAGCACATTGAAAGCCTCTCACAGCAGCGCACCCAGGCATGATGCTGTTTAATCTGTCCCTTATTACTAGTTTTCATTTGCAAATTGAAAGGGGGAGCTGTGGGCAGAAGGGATGTAGTTTGTTCCTCCCAAAGGGGTGCTTAAAATCCAACTCCTTTTCTGAACAGCCATGAGTGCAAAAGGCAGCAAAAAATCCTGACAGGCACTCTAATGAAAATGCAGTCTGTTGTAGTCCCTGTGATAAAGAAAAATTCAAAGAAAAAAAGAGGAACAGCCAGCAGGGCTTCACAAGGGACTACTCTGAGGGTTTAAAGAAAAAAAAGCAGGCATACTGGAAACAGAGAGGATCCACACAAGACTACAGAGAATCAGTTAAGACTTGCAGAGAAAGTAAGACTAACAGAAAAGCAAGGGGAGTTCACACTAGCCAAAGGGATTAAGGGGAGTAAGAAGGGCTTTTACAAACACTTCATGTCAGGCAGAAAAAAGATGGGAAAGGCTCACTAATAAATGAAGGCTGGAACAAAGAAAAGACAGGCACTCTAAAATGAATAAATCAGCTTTTAAAAAGGGACATAAATAAGAGAAAACCAGATAATAAAAGAAAAACTGGATAATAAGAAGAAAGGTAAGAAAAAAGACAGGTAGAGGAAAGCCTGAGTTCTGTGTTCCAGCACTGAGACACAGGGAGCAGAGGGCAGCAGAGGAGCCTCTGCAGCAGGCACTGTCCCCTCTGCATAAGGCAGAGGGGACAGCATGGCCCTGCAAGGGTTCCCCACTGGTGTTATAAGGCACAGCATGGGTCTGCAGTTCTGCTGTCTCCTGCAAGGAAGTAAGGAGGGAGTGTAACAGCCCTCCTCCTCCTCCTCCCCTACCTCAGAGACCAAGGGAAGAATGGGGAGTTTCTCACAGGATTTTTCAGAGATAATTGACTGCACAAAGCTCAAGAGCATGTGAAGTCAATAGTTCATATTTTTGACCCAGAACCACGTTGTGAGGCCATTGCACAGAGAATTTAGTGACGATCCTCTGCCCATATTGTCAATGTACATATATATGCTGTTTCCCTGTGAAGATACACTGGTCTCAGTGTCCTGGTTTACAGATCAGACCTGCTGTGGTATCTCTTATGGCACCTCTATCAAGAGTTTCAAATTTAACCTGACGATCACACTCAGGCCTTTTTTCAAGGAAGCACAAAACCTCAGTAGACAGCAGAGAGGGGGTGGTAAGCCTGCTCCAGTAGACCTGGCCTGTCAGTCACCACTAGTGGACACCCATGGAGGTGGGTCACATACAAGGGATACCAGCTCCGGTAATGGCTCCCAGACCAAAGCTAATCTCACTGCAGAACATCTATAATACAGGTAGAAACAGACCAAAATAGGCCATGAGTTCTAAACTGCCCTTCAAACTTGACCTTGAAAAAATGCCTCCCTGGAAAGAATCAGACTTATCTCGATCTTTTATCAATAAGAATACTACCAATGTGGTAGAAATTTAAGGGCCATTTGGTTGTTATGTGCTCTTTACCATCTCTCAAACCAGGACAAAATGGTAGCAATACAGTAAGATCCTGGTGCCTGAAGAGCCACACAGCAATTTCTGAGAAACCTTGAGAAACTTTCTTTCAGAGGTTAAGATATTATTTAAATAAATTTATGGAAGTTTTCCTGATAATCATCTGACCCAACAAACTAATATTTGTTAAATGTAAACTCCGTATTGTGGAGCTCCCTAGCTTGGTATATTAATTTCTCTCTGGGGAAACCTTGCAGTTCCTGACTGAGGCCCAGACCCAGGCAGGGAACAAGCCTGCAGTTCTGAGCCCACTTACCCTCCTACAGACCCCATCTGTAAGACAGCTTACATGGCTCTGAGTACCTCAGTGCTCCACAGACAGTGGCTCCCATCAAACCCACTGTTGCTAACTCAAAGGCACCCAAAGGCTGCAAGCCCAAGCCATAAGCCCCAGCTTTGCTTGCAGGGGTGGTGGCATGATGCCTGCCACCCTTGGACTCTCTTATGTGGCCTCTGTCTCTCTGTGTGACCATTTCCAGCTTCTTCCTTGCCCCAAAAAAGGGTCTTTTAACAGTCTGCAGGGAGAGCCTGGTGCAGGCAAGGAGGGCTGCTGAGCCCCTTGGGAAGGCACAGCTCACCCCTGCTCTCAGCAGATACGTGTCCCCCATATGCCAAGCCCACCTCCTCCACAGCTGCACTACCTGCTGGTTTCCTCTTAATGGTCTTTTTCAGCTTCACACCAGCAGACAGAGTAAGACAATTTACGCTGGTAAATGGAGAAGCACATAACAAATGTACCAATGAGCAGAGAGATTCAGCTTGTTCTCAGTCGATTCAACTTTCAAATGCACCAGGTCTCATTAAATTGCTGATCAGAGATTATTAACTCTGAGTACTTCCTTTCACTTTGTCCAGCTTTCTCTTGGTTTTCCCTATAAAACCTGGCATTCCCTGCCAGATGAACCTGCTAAATTTCTACAAGACTTTTACTCAGTTTAATAAATTAAAAAAGAAGAGAAGAACGAATGGAGCCCCAATACAATTTGTACCAAGATGAAAGTAGTCAGAGCTGAGCTATCACGTTGTTGGAAAATAAGCAAACCCAGCCATTTATACTGAATCTTTCTCCATATATCAGTCTCTAGACAAAAGCATCTGAAATCACTTTTCCTATTTCAGATAGGAGATACATTAAATTCACTTTAAACAAGGATGGATATTTAATCTAAGGATGGATTAAAACCTTGAAATCTGATTTCAACTACAAGTATACATGAAATAATATGTGTCAAAGACTCCAGAAATTTCCAGGCATTAAGACACAGGAGAAGCAAAATGCTGCAAAGCAGTGACCCAAATTAATTATTCCACAGGAAACCCACAAGCTGTCAAAATTACTCTAAGTATGGACTCAACAAACTGTCAGAGAAATAAAAAGTTACCTCAAAGGCTATCCATTATTCTTTGTTAGTATCCCTAACCTTTCCCTGGGTTTTTTGATAAGCTAACAACATAGGCTGCTGGGAAAAAAAAACAACCTGCCGTAAAGGGAGAATTGGGTAAAGTCAGAAATCACATCTCATATGGGAGTCAGAAAATCAAAACGTTTTTTAGAGACAGACTAATTTATGCACTAACTTTCCTTTTCAGAATAAATTTGCTGCTGAGGCTCCAAGGATGCCTCTCACTGAGGTAGAATATTATCAAACAGGAACGAGTGCTTTGCTTTCTCAAATCCCAAACAACTCAAAGAAGAAAAGCTGAAGCTTATTTACAAGCATCACTTGTGCACCCTCAGCCATGAGTAACAGATTTCCATTAACACTCTGAAAAAGAGCATTTGATTTTTACAGACAAGCTACAGGCTATACTTAACTTTGAATGCAGCTAGTGACCAAGCTAGATGCTTCAGTGATTAATTTTATGTGAACCATAATTATTATGAGAATGTCTGTGCTGTTTTCTTCATTTTCTGATTTTTCACTTTTATGTATTTATGTCAGAGGCTTCAACAAAACAGATTTATAAACACGGACTTGCATTATTACCCTTGACTCTTTCATCTTCTGAAATAATGTAACATCTAGTGTAAACTTGGACAAAAGCAATATGATATACACAGCTTATCTGTTCACAATAAAATTACACAGAATAAAAATTACTTAAAGATTATTTCATCCTTTCTCATCTTTCATGTAAATTGAATTTTGCTACTGTAAGCTCTTTCTATACACACAAGGGTAGAAAAGCAACCACTTTTTATGGCATAATGAACACTTAGATAGCTGCAGAGAGAAGCATTCAATTGCATTTACATTTGACAATTATTTAATGTCACCTATTAATATCCAGCTCCTGTCTCCGGCAGTCCTACCTTGCAAGGTGGCTGAGCATGCTAAATGTGCTAAAAAGGAATTTCCTCCTCATTTCCATCTTTGTTCTACTAAACCATGTCTCCCACTGTCCCTGCACACCTTTCCCATCAGGAAGGCAGCTCATCTTTAAGCGTTCCCCCAGCACATCAAGCCTCCTGCCGGCACACCTCAACAGACGCTCTTCTCTGTTCTTATTATGCTGCTCCTCTTTTCGGCCCACAAATTACAGTGCCTTACTCTTTCTGTTTCGGTTGGGTTTTTTTCTATAATCTTTACCCTATTGTTTTCTGGGTGGCTGATTTCCTTGTCTGGCTTGAAAAAAAAAAATCATAGCTTTGAGCCCTCTAGGTTGTGATCTTATCTTTCCATCTAAGCAGAGTGGGAAGATACAAGTGCAATGTTGAGACTCAAAGAGCCAAGTTTACACCGTGCCTCTGATATTCCAAAGACAATTATCTGAGAAGCAGGCATCTATCTAAACTGATCTCATGGCCAGACTTCAGTTGTCATAGTTTGGATCCCTGCACACCTTATGTTTGAGTACTGTTTTCCACCTGCTGAAAGCACTGAGTGGTACTGCTCTGCCATGAAATCCTTGTGGTGCATCTGTAAAAAGACAGATGCATGTAAAACTGCGCAGAGTGATCTGAGGTCTGAAGCACCGTAGTATTACTTTCAGAGTTTCACCATATTATTAACCCTTTTCTCTCAATCACCCTTTGCAGTTTTAGTTTCTTAACACAGCTTCCTTCACCGAATCCTCAAGTTGATCAGCACCTCCCCTCAGGAGCCCTCATCTCTCCTTAAAACGAATACACATGAAGTCAGATCAGCTGGTGATTAATCCCACTATGCTTCTAAAGGGTCAAAATGTTGGCAACAGAAATCAATGTTTAATCATGTAATGACCTCAGCAGGACTCCAATTTCATGAGTACAAGAGAGATTACACAGAAAGCTTGCTACCATGTGGATCTACTTTGGAGCCCTGGGGTTCTACAAAGGTTGCAAGACAGAGCAAAGATGGGCAAAAATTCTCTCGGCCACATCTGCAGATGGATTTGTAGGTATGCTGCAAATAAGTCCCAAAAGCAAGAAAAAAGCCTCCAGCTTTCTTCCTAGTGTCATTTCACTGCTGATGACTGTCAACATCTTTCGACTCTTCTCCCTTCTCCTTTGCTCTATAAAGACTGTGCTAGCAGAATGGATCCCAGCACATGAATCCAGGAAGACCAGTGGCCCAAGACCTTGTTATCTATAAACTTACATTCATGGATGAAAGTTGCAGTGCCAGTGCAAAGATGGCTGGCACCCTCTCATAGGGAGAGCCCAGACCAGAGTGAGGGACCTCTCACCAAGCAGTGCAGACAGCCCATTCGGTGTTAGGGCTGGCATATCACATCATCTGGCTGGTGACCAGCTTTAAATTAAAAATTTTTAATTAATTTGAAGGAAAAAAAAAATTCCCTTGTATTTTACTACATTAGTGGTAATTTTTCATTCCATTAGGTAAGGACAGAAGGACCTTACCTAAGGTCCTGTGTTTCTCTGAAAATTAAAAAATCCACTAAAAGTAGCATCTACAAATGTGCAGTAGCTTTTGTCTGCCTAAAATCATATGAGTAAAAAAAGTTAAACTTCTGTCTCTGCCTTGTCCATGCTCATTTTGCATAGAACAGTTATTTCTTCTGCAATACTACTAAATATCTCCTAAAGGAGATTCCTGGACTGAGAAGCAGAGTAGGAAACAGACAGAAGAAATCAGCTCTTACATACAACACCTAGTAGCAAGCAATTTTTTTTATAATTGGGCACTTTTGCACATACCAGCTACTGCAACCTGGTATCTTATAATGGAGGAAGTCTGAAGCCACTCAGCTCCCTGATATAGCATAAATTTGCCTTTTTGAGGAAACATCAAGCACATTTGACACTAGTCATGAAACTTCCCTTGGCTCCAGCAGAGGCAGAAATTCATCCTCATTCAAAGTGCCCCGGGTTTACCTCTGAAAACTCATAAACAAATTTGGGCAAAAGTTGAAGGATTCCTATAAATCTGCTAGGTACCATGACCAGCTGAGGAAATACATTAATTTTAACTTGGAATATGAAAACAAAACAGCAGAGAAAGGTCTGTTGAAGACCAACTGTTATTCTCTCCAAATTATAAGAGACCCTCAAATGTTTATGCAGCATTCTTTTAGCTGTAAATAACTTTTCCAATGCTATCTACTGCAGTCACATCTGATTTAGTCAAACGTTTTCAACCCATTCTGCCCAGGTGGGAATTTATTTAGATACACAGGTCTGAAAAGAGAATTTAAAATCCAACAACAATTGCACACTTTTTGGAAGAGGATTGAAGAAATGCTGAGAAGAGACTACTTCAAAAAAGTTTTTGGACACTCTAGTTTGGATTGGGTGGGTCAGCAGCCTGTCCACATGTAATTCTGAAGTGTTGTAGGGAGGAAGATCATACAGAGTGTGTGAAACCATCTTACCAAAAAACTCAAAGTGCTGAAGAAGTCGCTGTGCCAGTACAAGGGCTCTGTAGCATCAACACTGAGCTAATTCTTTCTGAACAGCATTAATCCACAGATATGTAAAGAGAGCAAGGTTTCCATGGATGTAAGGAAAATTTGAGATGCAGTTTGAAATGGAAAGCTTTTGCGAGAGGTATATGTACTTTTTTTTGGGGGGGGGGGGCTGCAGTTTTGCTCCTTTTGTTTCCAGTCCCAGACAAAACAAGGAAGGAAGGAAGTTCTTAAAGATTCAAATCTAGGCTTTAAATAAATGTCCCACTGTCTTGGGAGAACCAGCCTTTTGTAGAATAAGTGTCCCTCCCTCATATGGGGACAAAAAAGGGAAAGTTTTAGAACTTTTATAAAATGAATCTATGAAAAACTGACCAGAGTTGCTACTCCTCACAAAACTGCTATACAAAGACATCATTTTGTGTTGCTGATATCTGACCAAAGGCAAAGAGGCTGAGCAATGTGCCTTCATGTCAGGAAAAATAATGCAATGCTTAGATTTTGCCAAGAGTGTGGTAGCCCACTGGGGCCAAAAGGGAGGAAATGCAAACAATAAGTCTTTAGTTTCTCACTCCACAGCGCTACTCCGAGGCGCAACATCCCAGACCCTTTCCAAATCCTGCCTTCAGAACCCAACAATATTCCTTCTGCATGGCTGAAGCATAAAATAAAACAAAATAAAATAAAATCGTAAATCACACTATCCTTTCTGTGAATCACTAGGCATTTCTACTAAATCCAACAGACGGGGGTTTTGCCCAAGCATCTTAAAGCCTGAAGCTCCTCTGTGCCAGCAGTTATATTCTGAGATGCCTCCACAGATGTTAAGAAGGCTTTGTAAACTGTCGGTCTGATATTCCTCTTCCAAAACTCAGTGTCACTGAGCTACTACTGATGAAAAAAAACCCAGCCAAATGCCCCCAAAAGAGCAAAACCCCAAAACACACTGCCACCATGTTTCTGAGCCTTCTTGTAAATTAAGCTTTGAAAAAATTAACCTATTTTAATTTTTTTAATTAAAAAATGAATTAAAATGAACTAAAACTATTTCTGAAATTAACCTGTTTACCTCTTACATAAATTATTACCTTGAGAAAAAGTGTCTGAAACACATGTAAAAATAAATATTAAGCTCTTAGTATAAAAATACCTTCTATGGATTTCAATTTTGCTTTTAGACTCCTCTTGGGAAAATTATTTTAAACACAGGTGCAGATAACAGTAGGCTTAGATAAAAACTGGTTTTCAATAGTTCAGGGTCGGATAAAGGGCTTGTAATTCCTCTATAAAGCCACAACAGTAAAGATAGTCTGGACAGGCCCTGAGAGTATACATATGCACCTTATAAATCTTACACAAGATTAGATATTGCTCTTAAGGGTGTTAAGAACCTAATGAAACCCTCACAGCTTTAGTGAACAGAGCCAAGAACCTGCAGTTTTGGACACCTTTTCCTCCCACGAGAGGCTGAACTGCCTGAGAAAGATTCAGAACATACCATTTAGCCTAAGACTTTCAAAAAAAAAGCATCTTGGTCAGAATTTCCGTGTTTAGGAGTTGGGTACCTATCTGCTTTTTAGAATCTCCCTGCAAGCCTAATTGCATCTTTAGATATCTAAAATAAATTTAAAATTCTTGCCAATAGTGCCCCATTTTCTCCAATCTAGCCTCCATAACTTAATCAGCCAACTCATCACTTTGAAAGCAAGAGCAATTAAATCCTTGTATTAGAACAGGGTCCCATTAGATCTCCTCCAGCAGAACATCTTCTTAAATGAGATCTGCAGGAAAAAGACATCTGCTGGAAGAACTGGGCTGTAAATTACTATTTGAATACTGATGGCACTAAAAAAAGAGAAAGAACTAAAGGCATTTAAATTTCTATACCTAGAGAGATATGCTTTTTAATTAGACAGGAGAGTTGATAAAGCTTGGAATAAAAATATTTCATGTGCTCTGTCTGAAAATACAGATCTCTCCAGTTCTAAGAAAACTATCATTTGGATATGATTGTGTGTTATAACTCTGTTTATGGTGTAGTCTAACACATTCCATTAATGTGTTCGAAGAGATGTCTCCATGGGAAAGGCCAGCATCCATGCAAGCAATGAAAAAATTTGTCTGTGGAAGGTATGCCTTGCATTATAGTGCAGTGGGGGCAGACAACATGTTCGTACTGCTCCATCAGGTCTGGTTTTGGATAGCCCTGTGCTCTCTGAAGGCAGTTAAATTGCTCCAAAATGAGTACAACTCCAGTGCTCCACATATTAAATCAATTTGTCCTGAAGGAGGCTGTGTTAATGATGGTAGGGAAAAAAAAGTCTCTCTCTTTGTCTAGTCTGACTTTGGATATAAATCTATGGCAAAAGAAACATTTGTACCTGATCCAAGTAAGTTGTTACTGAATGAGTTTGACAGATTGATAACACTTTCTTTGATGCAGTAATAAACATTTTCAAACAGAAATCAAGATGCCTCCTTTCTGGTTTAAACAAGGATCCTGAGAGGTCCAGCATATTTAATTTGATATTCCAGACATATATTGAATTAAACCCAGCTTGGTAATAAATATTTGTATTTTTTTGTCAAGTACTATAACTAAAGAAAGCCATGGAAGGACAACTTTTACCTCCTTGCCCTGTAGCTAGCACAGAGATGCCCAGTAAGGAGCCAGAATGTGAAAACAGTGGCAGGAAGGCTAGCACAGATACAGAAATATCTTCAAGACATCTCCCAGCTACTAACCCGACACAAGGCTAAGTACAGTTATTCACTGTCCTTTATATGGCAGAATATTGATTTCAACTGCAGAATAAACAACATGGATGAGTTAGAGCAGAAACGAAGGTTAAGGAGGTGGTTTGAGGGAGCATTACTATGCAAACTGGATCTCTCCCCATTTGGCAGGGCATTTGACCAGAGATGAAGGGAACTGCTTGCCATGAATATATTTAGGGTTATAGTGAACCAGCACTCTTGTTATGAGCGATAAGGGATCAAAGTAGATCCCTGAGGCTGCCATGTGCAAGATGCCAAATAGGTCTCTTATGGACTTTTGAAACCATGACATTTCTTTCTTCCTTTCTCTTTTTCTTCCCCCTTAATTCCCAGATGCCCAAAGATTCCTGATATTTCAGCAACCTGTTGAGGACTGCCAGATGAAAAAATGGCTGAAAAGCCACAATAACAACATATACCCTCCCCTCTTGCCTGGATTCACTGAGTAGTGCCAGGAGTTTCATACTCCCTGGGAGCTCAAAGAGCAGCACGGGCGACTGACTGTCTAGTAAAATAAGGATGATTAAGTCAGATCAGAGTCATTGTTTGCCTTTATGACCCACGTCTAGTCTTTCATCACATTTACAACACTTAATCCTTAATAGGAAATGCTCCATTTATTTTGACCACTGATGTATTCAGGAGAGTCCCAGGGGTCAACACGGTTTCCATCTTTCTTCTTCCCAAGCTACATTATTATCATCACCGTCCCATGGGAAAATCAGGCTTCAGCTTATCACATCAGTTTCTTGCAATCTGATGAAGAAGCTCCCTGAGAGGAAGGTGAACAGGAGGGAGAGCCAGGGCACTTTCCGTCCAGGGCCAGAACTCTTCCCCACCTGAAGCGTATCTACCATTCAGGTGTTATATGAGCTTTGGTTAATTGATCACAGGGAACTGCCAGCAAAGCTTGACTAACATCAACAGCGTTTGCCCCAAAATACAGACTCCGTGATATTGTTACTGACAGGGAAAACTGACAGACTAAAATATGCAGGCTTATAAAGGAGGACTTCATAGACGTGTCCAACAGCCTATGAGTATTGAATACTTAATTATTAGGTCTTTTTTCATTTACCGTTGGAAGGCTTAGTTGACAATTCATTTTCTCAATCTCTCAACTTCATAAATTTTCATTTTAATTCAAGCACAACCTTCATTCTAGATTCAGAATGGGTTAAGATTGGACAATAACAAAAGCAAAAAACATGCTTATAGGTGGTAGAAATAAAGTGAAACGAAGGGAAGGATAAAATTTGATTACAGATATGGAAACTAAGAAACACCAGGGAGAAAGTGATTTATTAAAAATTGGAAAAGAATAAGAGAGTAAAAGCACTGGTTAACCAAAACATATTATTAAGCAGGATGGAAAGAAATTTAACATCCTTTTAAAAGACTGACAAATAATATAAATATCAGTGGAAACCATAGGCAGGGGGTAGCCTGAAGATGAGAAGATGTCAAAATGGAGAACATGGAGTGCAGAGGAAAGGCACCCTAAAAAAGTCATTCTTTCCATCCATTGCATAAGTTTGACTTTGCCACACGTTTCCAATACTCATAGCACTTTTTGCGGTATGTGCTGACCTTTTAGGTTTGTCTACCATAGTATTTTCTTTTACTTCAATATTTTTCTTTAAACATTTTGAATCAATGATTTAATGTCCTGTTAGGTAAAGCACTAGTAAAAATAAACCTACACACAGAACAAAAAGAAACCCCATAAAAAATAACCCTTCAGACCATTTCCAGCAGGATATGGGTGTAAGACCTCCTCCTCAGAGCTAACCTGCAAGCTTTATTGGGCGAGAGTCAGTATTGTGTTAAAAAGCTGTCTGGAACAAACACTCTTATATGCAGCCTCTCTTAGGACACTAAAAGCTTAAGGATTGATGTAGCAAAGGTGTAAGCCTGTGACTGATGTGGCACCTGAGTATTACGCTGGGAGCCAAAAGATGGGTTACAATGCCAAGCTCTGACATAATGGCCTCAACCAAGTGATTTAAGTTCTTCGGGCCTCTTTCTACTCCTACGGTCTTATAAATACTGCACAGACCACAAAGCCTTTTGTCTCTCAACATTGCATGCTCACGCTGTACCACTTTAGGGACACATAGGCAGCCAAATAGTGGTCTACTGCTGATGTTGAGGAAAAAGGGAAAGTGAACATTTTCACACAGAGCAATGCTATTGGTAGCACTGGTATTTATGGTCTGGCAGTAGACTTAAGTAATACTGACAAACACTCAACTCATAAATGAGGCTGGAATTCATGGTCTCGTTAAATAGAAATGCTGTACTTCCAGCTTGAAGTATTTCCACTTAATGAGGATAAAGAGATTGAAAGACTGTAGTGGCTACATGGATAAAATCAGTCCGGAATGTGACCACAGTTTATTAACAGGAAAAAACTAAAGTGAAACAAACAAGTGAAAAATTAGATAAAAATGGAAGGCCCTATATATTACATCAAGATTTGAAATGATAACCCCATCATCATTATCCAGAGTTCAAAGTCCACAGTTATTTCCTTGTACAGAAAGACAGACTGATAATTCCCTTGCGTCAGTTAAGGTCTTTTTTTTCCCCTCACCCTTTCCACAAAGCCCTTCTTGTCACTGGGAAATTCCTTAGGCAGCAGCAGGCCCTCTTGTTAAGAATGAACAAGACACAAAGCTCAGCTTCTGCAAAGCACTGCTCATTCAGCAGATATTAATTTGAACGCTGAAATCAAAGTGTCTGCTGACAAACAGTTCAACATCACTGGAGAAACGTAAGACCCAAGGCCATAAAGCTGTGAAAGAACCTTCAGATTTGTACATACCTATGCATTGCTGCTGCTCGGCTAAGTAGGAGTTTTAAAACTGATGCTCTGAGTCTCAACATCTCACTCATTAATCACAATGTAAATAATTAATTAAAATGGACCTCAAAAGACAAGGAAGCCTTTCAGTTCTCCTATCTCTTTTGGAGCTGAAGTCTGAAGATGCTTTTTTCTGCCTAATGAGGTTGGTTCCACAGGCCCCTATCTGCAGATTGAGGTAATTTTACTTACAGAACGTCTTTTATGAAAAAAGCCAAGCAAAGCGTGTGCATATCATTTATCCATGTAGGGAATACTCAAAAACAAAGCACAAATCTCTAAATGTAATAAGTCCTGCTTCTTTCAATACACTTGTTTCATGGTCTCAAAAAGTCAATCACATAAGTAAATTGTGGACATAGGTAGCATATCCAAGAGTAGAAATTTAAATTATTTGTACTTTGTTAAAGAATAACAACAAAAGAGGATTCCTGAAGAACTTCAGGAGAATCTCCCTAATATTTTCAAAACTTACAGATGACTTCTGACAAGAAAAAAAAGAAGTAGAAAGGGAGGATCTGAATCTCCTGAATATAAAACAGTGTTTACAAGAACTATATTTGTATATTAACTACATCGCTGTTCCTTGATATAAAAATATAACTACTTTGGGCATACTAACAATTGCTTGCATTTCTCTCCTAGATCCCAGTATGTAACGGTGGCACCTTCAGTTCTTAGAAGGGCTGTGTAACTGCTGTTTCCACTAAGTCAAAATTAAAAAATGAATTATGCTTTTGCAAAGCAGGCTCTTGCATACTTTGCTTTCAAACTTCGTAAGTGCATTTCTGAAGATCAGCTCAGATCTGGTACTTATTTGCAAATGAAATGCTGAACTTGGCATGAAGTTTAGCTCAATTCATCTCACTGGGTCATTTCTTCCCATTCTCCCTTTTGGCATGTAATGCCTCCTTGTTGCCTTCTATTTAGTCACTAGGGTTTCAAAGGAGACATTGGTATATCTTCTTAAGGAATTATTGTTATTTTTAATTGGAGCCATTTGCCCTGCTGAAAAAGCCACATCACTGATGCCAGCTCTTCTGTTTTTGACCTCCACCACCTCCCTGTCAAACTGGAATGGAAAACAACCAGCTCTTCCATTTAAATCAGCTCCTGCTGTCAGTGACAACACCCAGAGTTACACAAGTAACATGAAAGCTGAAAAAATGCACAGCCAATCTGTACTGCTGCTGCAGAAGCTGTCTTCACTTTGTTCAACCTCCTTAATCCGAGCAAGGTGAGAAAGATTAAAGGAATTCAGATAAAGCAGAAATCTAATTGAACTGCAACATCTGGATCCAAAGCATTCTTCTGTGGCTGTTGGAGCAGGAGACAAGGAGTTTCAGGATGGAGCTGAGAACCAATTTAAAGCCCATTGAATAGGAAGACCACCAAACTTCAAATATTTTATTAATCCGGTGTTTTCTAGAGATAGGAGAAAACTCCATACCTGTCTTTCCAGGCACAGCTGATGTTCTGGCCTGGTGTAAGAACAGGCAGTCTTTCTGGCAAGTCAGCTGCATTAGCGCTCTTCCAATTAAGCAAGGCTTAGAAAAGGGAACTGACTTTTCTTTCTTTTTCTCTTATTTGAAATTTATTTCTGCTTTATGTACGGGTAACTTGTTCATGTACAGTGATGCTGTCCAGAGACAAACCATTGCAATCCCATTGCAGGGAGTAAACCAAGTCATAAGGTACCTGGTGATACCTAAACCTTCAGTAAGTTCAAACCCTCTGCTTTCACAGGGAAAGTTGAGAAGCAAACATTTAAATATCTTCTGGCAGCCCCCAAGAATCCTCTTTCAAATGTCAAGTGTAGGAAAGACACACATTTAGAATATATCTTTCCTCTTCTACTGAAATAAGAGCAAGGCATATCTTGCCCACTTACGAGAACAGTGGGTTGGACCACAGAAATAAATATATGACAGCACAAGTCTGCTGCCCTTGCAAAAAATGATGAAACATTCTGGGATCAGCATTTTTCGCCCCAGCTACTTACAATCCAAAGTAGATATTTCAGGCTGGCAAGTTATACCTCTGAGGACAGAGTTCTGAAATAATTTCTCCCGTGGCTTGACAATAAAATGGGGGGTAAAAAATGACAGGCAGGATAAATGTGCCTGTCACACAACTAGCAAATGGGAGAATCAAGCCTTAAGCACTCTTAAACAAAAAAACAACAAAAGTAGAAAACCCAAACATCTGAACTTTTGTCACAAACTTAATTAATTTCTCTCCATAAAAAATCCCCCCAACCTACCTTCTATACCATATTGTTTGTCATATTGTTTGACACCTGGTCTGAAGTCAACAACTTGACATTTGTTGACTAAGCACTAAGGTTTTTGTTAGGTTTTGGGTTCTTTTATGCTCCTCAGTTTACTGTAGGACATTAGGAAAAAGAATAAAAGGATGGAGGAATGATGATTTTTGGCAATATTACCAATGTCACAGGATGATACCCCTGTTCCTACATTTTGGGATATCCAAAATTAAAAAGTATTTTTCGAAGTTAATGGTTGCTGGTGAACTGAGAAAGTATCAACAGAGGGTTATCTCAAAGAGTGAAAACAAATCAGAACAGAAACATTTTATCATAAATTTGAAAAAACAGTCTGACAAGAAACAAAGACAATGACATGATGCTTCTCTTGTGTCTACCATGGGCTACACTGGGCTAAGAGCTCATCCCTAAAAGGTCTGCATGTGCAGTTGCTAATGCATGGGAAATGTGATTAGCTGACTTGAGAAAGGCCTAGAATTACTCCCATTCTGACTAGATTACTGGATAATTAGATTGGTGGCACTCTTCCCTTACTGGGCTGTCAGATTAAATCCTGCTGGTTTTCTTCAGATAACTGTCATGTTTCACAATAACAAACAGGGACTGACACCAAGTCTCTTCATGTTCAAAGGAGGTAAATGCCTCTTCTACCTCCACATAACAAAAAAGAAAAATGTTCAGTGTACTTACTATTTCATTGAAAATGTCAATAAATTTGATTAAAACATACCTAGTTGATAAACCCGGTCAGAAACATTTAATTTGACTTGATAAATGGGATCACAAGGCTTTGAATACTCATCTGGCAGATTACTTAATGGAAGAGCAAAATCAAATTATGTTTTAATGGGGGTAAAGAAGGAACATTTCAAAATTCTGCTCACAGTGAAACAAGCCTCTCATTCACATGCTCTTAATGGGGATTTGTTCAATCCAAGAAAGGAGCCAGCAGGTATGTTTGGATCTTCCACATTTGCATAATGTGGGAAGTGAAAGCTTTTCAGATTCCTGAATTCCCATAACTGGTACTGCACCCTACGCTGTTAAAATAATAACTGGTATATTTATAGTATTTGGTTCCTCTCTTCCTTCCCTGTAGACCTCGACAGAGTTTGCCATGAACATGTGATTTGACTAGAATGGAAAGTTAAATTCCTTGTTCCCAAATTACACAAATAATGCTACTATTCTCAAACCCATACATTTAAATCTCTTGAAGATCACTAAGTTTGGCATTTCTTCCTGAAGCGATCACCGGATGGAGAAAGTCTTCCAAAAGATAGCAACAGGCATGTGCCAAACCTGAGGGAGTATCTTGACTCAGCTGAAAACAGTGGTGAGTTTCCCATCATCCCGAACAGCACAGAGGAACAGTCCTTGGTGGCCCTAATGCAGAGAGCTTTGCTGGTCCGTTTTAACTCCGTCCCCAAAATAAACCAGCTAACCCCACAGAGGCACCCATGAGCTACCACAGCATTGTTGTTGTTTTGTTCCTGCAGATTTCAAGAAGGTTGATAGTTGGAACAAGGCACAAAAGTTTACATTCCAGTATGTTTTCTTGCTTTAAATTACATAATAGTGCCTTATTTTGAGTATTTCCACAGCTAATTAATAAAGTTTTCTATTCACCTACTTGCACTGGCATATTTATGCAATGTGATGAAAAATGTATCTTTTGAAGTTTGCACAAGAAAGAGGGGATCGAAGCCAAAGAAAAAGTTGAAACATCTCTAATAATGTATTCCAGAATATAAAAAACATTAGAAGCTGTAAATCTACACCTGCATTTCTTCTTTTTTTTTTCCCTGCCTTCTAATGGCTTTTGGGTTTTCTATTTATTTTAAACTGTAAAAGTTATCTAGACTTGTATGAGATTATTTCCAATGAAATGGAGAAGGGGCAGAGTTATAAACAACGTCAACAAAGTAGAGAATAGATAGGCAGCTAAAACAGTGAACTATAAATGTACAGAGCAAAAGCTAACATTAAAAAATAAGCAACTGTTATATGGTTTGTATTTACAACACTAATATATGTTTATCATATTCAATATGAATGATAGTTCTAAGGGCTCACAACAAGAGTTAGAATAACAAATCTAATCAAGTTAACTGTATGGAGATACTTATCTAGAGAACCTCTTTTTTTTTTCTACCCACAGGTTCTGTTTTTTATAAAACTTGATTAGAATCATTTGTCTTTTTCACTTATGGCTGACACAGAACCACCTTGGAGGGAAAATGAACTGGCTGATTAACAGTGCCCAGGAACATCAAGTAGCAAGTTTGGATAAGAAGTGAGTGACACTTTACCTAAGGAAAATAGTGTAGGGATTACAACAGATTTCTTGAATTAGACTTCGATGAAAAATTTCAAATTAACTCTTTCCAGTCTCACAGATTGGGATGAACAGTAAGTATTGCAAGATCCTCTCTATGAAGGTGCAATATAAAGGAATATATGCTCAGACATTTATATTAACCACCTCTACTGGTGAATACATGCTAAATTGTTATCTTGATGTTACGAGTTAACCAAAAATGAGATTAGAAACACAGTGCCTTGAAGAGACCTTGACATTTGCATATGTCTTCTGAATGCTACAAAAAACTAAGTTCCCACAGAAAACTGAGGTTTCCAACAATTAGGGCCCTTGTGCGCATAACAGAGAACCCGTGTAAACCCTCAAATCTCCATTTGCTTCAATGGAACCAGGCTGCTTTGTATCCATCAAGGGCATAATTTACCACATACCCTCACCCATTTAGATGCTGGATCTATGACATTTCTTACAAAACTATGCATAAGAAAATTCTTGATGAGTCAGAGCCTTGGGCTGATAATTTTGGGCTACTGGGTGTTCTGATCACTACTCAGTGAGCTGGGATTAAAATCAATACAGAAAGAGGTTTGGAGTTATCTTTTAATAATCAATTCTTTGTCTAAGGAAAGAAAGGAAAACTGTCTTTGACTACTTTGACTACAGAAATAAAATGGCACTTGTTTAAGGTTGCTTGGGGACTTGGAATGGCACAAAATGACCTGTGAGAGATGGATTAATATAAAGTTAATGCTGCCATAAGTACAAATACATTATTCACCTGTCTATGCTGTTTATCAGATGGATAGATATATGCCCATGCAGTCATGAACTCATAAAACCTTGCCTAAAATTTAAAATACTCTGCTTTTGCTTAATTGTACTGTAACTCTTCCCTCTTTGAGGCTGCTTTGATAATGCCATTTGTAGGAAACCTTTCCTGGTAGTTGCAGCAGGGGAGCTCCATTTCCCTAGGTTTTCATCCTCAGGCTCATTGAGGAGCAGGTGTGTTTATGCTCACTATGATGGAGGTCTTCTCTGGACACCTGTACAACATGAGCTAAATGGAAACCCCTGACACCTTTCTCAGTGCCTAACAACTATCAGATGTTAATATGTTCTGGCTATTAATGAGTGGGATTATGATTAAAGCCAGTACCGTAGAAGTAGGAGGGTTTTAATCACACTGTTACATGCACTGAGGAGTGAGTGCTCTTCATTTCGGAAGGCGACCATCCAGTCCCTCCATGGGAACTAAACGCACTAAACCAATAATGTGAATAGTATCCACCGCTTCACATACTTTGGGTGGCCTTTTTCCACAAAAGGATATTTATACTGTTACATTATGAGGACCTCTAAAATCTCATTAGCAGCAATGAAGCAGATCCAGTGGCAGTAATAAACTCTAGTTTAAATTAGAAACAGCTACATTTTGCACATTCACATGTGTACATACGATCTGTTTGCTGATAATCCAAAATGACCAATTTATTAAAGTTTACATAACTTAGAGAGGAAAAACAATAATCAACAACCTCTGCATCTAGAGTAATAAATCCTTTATTCATCCTACAGCTGAGCCATTCCTCTGATCATTAAGGAAAACCTAATTAAAACAGAGCTTCATACACCTTTGCAGAAATTGTATCCCAGGGTGAGATGTGGTAGAGTCAAAGTAGGCTTGCATTTATTTGCAGTGTGTGGTCCCTGCTGTGAAAAAACACACAATTTACAAGAGTCACTCACACTTTAAATATTTCCAGCTTGAATGTTCACTGCAAAACATCATTGCTAAGTTTGTATTCAAAAGACACAGCATAGTAAGAGTTCTCTCTAAACACAAAAGGAATGCCTTTTGTTTTACAGCTAAACAACCCTCTCCCTGGCCCTTTATTCCACTGAGGAAAACACTACATACTGCAAATACGAATCTAGTCAAGTTTTCTTTTCTCTATGAAAATTTCTATTTCAACATCACAACTGCTATTGACTTCAAAGGCAGCTGACGGTTCTGCAGTTATTAAGCTAAAAGACAGCTAACTTTCAGCTGGAATCATTGCAAACTAATTCTGCCTTACAAGGCCACATTAGGTCATTTCCTGAGCTGGTGGTAATAAATAGCCCTTTCCATAACGTTAAGAACAAATGAGTATAGTGAGGCTGTACTGATGTGAAAACAGGAGGACCAGGCTAAACTGGGCTCAGGGAAATGGTGTGAGGCAGCCCGACCCAGTCACTCTCAGACCCCCCTCCACTGGAATCTGTATCTTGCTGTACAATGAACTTAGACGCATGTCCAACCTGGAGTGCAGCAGTAGGTATGATCTAACGGTGCCTCTTTTATAGTCCTCTTTACTTTCTGATTTTACTGCTTTCTTCAGTTTAGGCTGTGGATTGTAACTTATCAGTTACAGGACAGGGATGGCAGATTGGAATCAAAAGAAGCTGAGAAACAGCAGGCTTTGTCTTACAGGTTTGATCTCTATTATGTCCTCAGCTCTGAGGGGCATTTATATATTAATGGAAGTAAAGGAAGGAATAGAGTTGCAGGGACATGCTGCGTAACCAAGCATCAAACTACTGACATTTTCTCTTCGTGCTGAGTAATTTGCCACAGCCATGTGAAAGCATTAGTTAACAAAGCCTAAAAATCCAGGATTTTCTCTTCCTACTACACTATTCTAGTAGCTTCATTTCCTAGAATGCAATGACCTTCAGGCAAAACATTTCCTAAAGTGGTGGGAAAAAAAATCTTGCCTAAACCTTGCATGGCCTCAAGCTTGCACAACCCTTTCTGCATACAGAGATGCCACAACATCTAGGTATGTGGCCACCCTCTAATGCACTGTATTATCCTGCATATTTCATCCCCTGCTGTCTTCCACCTGAATGTCTTCCACTCTTTGGGGTAAGGACTACTCTTCTCTTTTGGGATCTAGTGGAGTCATGGGCCTGATCCATTGCTACTTTAACACGAATAAATTCTCCATGGTGTCCATATTACAGTCAGGATCAAACGATACAATACAGTGCAGAGCCAGTTTTTCTGAAAACAGCAACAAGACTTATGGGAGTTTTGCCATTACCTTTAGTGAAGCTACCAATTAACCCAGAAGGCCCACAGCTCATATGGCAAGGTGAACAGCAAGAAGTCTGCACTGGGTTTCCAGCACCTGTCTATCATTATGGGAACACAGTCTTCCCCTTTCTAGAATTTCTGCATTTTATCACTGAAACCTCCATATCTGTGCTCTACACCGCTTAAGAGAATTTCAGTGAAGAAGGCACAGATTAATTTTCGTTATTACCATTATTATCATTATCACTGAGTTAGTACAAAAAAAGGAAAAAAACAAAACCTCAGACTCCCTGACCACAAAATGAGCTTAGGTTTAATTGTAAACAAAATGATCTTGATGGTAGGCTTTTGCACAAATCTTAGACAATCAAAGCTACTGATAAACAATAAGCATTGCTTACCATGGGAATAAACTATTTTTTGCTTTGTACAAAAGAAGGAAACCTGAGAGCTGGGAGAGCAACAGGGTATCTCCATGGATTAAGCAGTATGTCTTACAGTAAACTTAATATTAGTAGGGAATCCTATACAGAGATGGCTCTGCAGCCCATTGCATTGTCTCTTTGAGGGAGTGATGAGAATGCAGGTCAGTAAGGATTATCCTGCCTTCGCCCAAATCAAAAAAGAACATTAAAGCACTGCACGCAATCTAAGAGCACAAGGTCCCACAGGGAGTCTGTGCTTCTCCAGCAGGATGCAGTAATTCTGGGTTCAAGGCCCTACATCCCAGACACCTAGCAGGCTATAGCTTTACTCTCTTGCACTGCCCCAATGATTATTCAATTATTCATACACGGTGAGAAGGGTCTGGGTGAGAGAGAATGAGAATGTCTTCTTTCAAGACAGCGGATAATTTAACAGAAGGGCAATCACCTGGCATGTAAGAGACCCTCCTTAGAGCCGTAAGAGACCCTCTCTGGAGCCCCTGCTGCAAAACAGGTTGACACAGGACTGAGACCAAGCCACCAAAACATAAATCAGTTCTTTAAGCTCTGAGTTCTTAACTGTTCCAAAGAAAATACATTACTTCACTATTAAACTTCTGCAGCTCTTTTCTTTTTTTTTTGGGGGGGGGAGGGGGTAAGGTAAAAAAACCTCACCTTTTTCACCACCATATTTATCTGCTGCTGTAAGTGGTGAAGCCAAGTGAGTTTAGGTGGTCCAGTGAGATCCCTGACCAAAGGTTCTACACAAAAATAAGAGAGATGTACAAGTTTTCAAGTTCAGAAGGAAGAAGGTAGAAATATTTAAAACTGATAAACGGCCTACATAAATTGAAGTTTCATTCATTCTGCATTCAGAAAATTGCACTTGAAAGGTCTTCAGGAGTGCATCAAAGTATTAGAATGTTTAGAGTCTCGATAAATAGAATTTTTAAATGAAAAATAAATTTCCTTAACATAGTTCAACAAAGAATGCAGCAACTAGTCAGGTGATACCATAGAGTAATATATACAATCAGGATAATTTGTTCACACAACACACTGCAAAATAAATCAAGCAGGCTGATTATCTTCAAGTATGCTGAAGTCAGAGATAATTGCTAACATATCAAAATATGTTATTTATCATAACATTAATATCTTTCATCTCAGAAAGTAGCCACTCATCATCCTTTGCAACCATTTAGTCTTTTCTAAGTCTTTTTGCTTTGGGATCTTAATATTCTGGTTATCATATAAAATGCATTATGGCTACTACACAAATGCGTTGCAATCACAGTCAAATTTTCTGAAAATGGAAAGAAAAACAGCAATATAACCAAGTAAACCTCAAGGAGCTCCAAGTCCCAGGAGAGCTATACAGTGCAGACAATTAGTTTCTGCTTACCGGTAATGTTTTGCGGGCAAATGTAAGGGAATCAAACAAACAAAAAAAATCACCTCATAAACAAGGAGAATGGATAAGAACTCTGAAAGGGGAAAATTCAAAAGCAAAGGAAGAAAAAAAAAATCAGAAAAAAATTTTGAGATTATCAAAGCTTGTCTGTGTTTCACCTCTGTAAGGTCTCTCCATTTACTTCTCCCTATTAATGCATATCCTGCACTGACATTTTGAAAACAATATGGAACAAAGCAGGTCTATTCGGAATAGCATCTTTCATTATTTATTTACTTACAAACCACAAGCTGCTATGCAATGCATTTGCTGCAATTGGGAAAAAAATACTTTTTATTACAGTCTGAGTCATTTCCTATTTTCTTCCATTACCAAATAATAATTTAACACAGCAAACAAATATACACTCATTAAAGTTTCTTAGCAGACTAAAGCTTTGAGTCATTGTTCTGGCAAAATCTACTTCTCTGAAAGCTCTTTGAAATGCTTCATGATCAATATTACACAGGTAATGAACATAGCACATGAAGATAAACAACAAATGTTCTGTGTCTCAGCACACTGAAAATCCGACCATGGACTGTAGAAGAGCTGTACATTCATTAAGTCATGCTCATTTTACAAACCTCCTTTGGCAGCTCTCAGGATGGCAATCACTAACCTTGTCACCGGTTGACCCGGAACAACATTACCTGGGTCTCATTAGAGAAAAAAAAACAACAACCTGCTAATTAGCACACAGCTCTGGGAGGCAAAGTCTTGTCTACAGTGTGCACAGAAACACAGGGGAATAAGGCTGAGAACAGCACACATGGGCAGTGACAACTGTAAAATCACAGTAAATGATTGAAAATAACTTCCTGACTGTCTTGATTAAGTTTAACACCAGGCAGGGTTCAAACTAGCCATCTTGAGATACACAGGGGATCATGACCAGCTTTGAGGGACTGTATCTCCTCTCCAGCACAAGTACAAGTTCAGAAGAGCAAGTATTGAAAGTTTACAGATTAAGAGGGAGAACAGTGGTTAAAAATATTTGATAGAATTGAGAGATGAAGCAGGAAGCTATTTTCAGATGCTGTTCAAGACTACACACGGCAGACAGCATAGAGAGTCTGAAAGAATCTTAAAACTTAAAGAAAAAGGCACGTGCATGCACTTTTTGTTTAGATCTGCACTTTCTCCAATGTTTTGGTACTCAGAGAATACTAGTTGGGTTTAGGCCAGGTTTTTGCCATTTATGATGGTCACTGTTTATGGTGCTTCCAGAGGGCAGAGAGCTGCAGGTCCTGAGTCCAAACTAGATCTGCTGAGATAATCACTAACATATGTCCTTGCTCAGGGTATTCAAATGAAATATGGAAAAATTTGCACAACCCTGTCCCAAGACTAGCAGTAACCACGATGCTGAAGGCTGGAAAGGATACTGGGAAAAATCAGGAAGCAACAGAAGTCAACCTGTAGCACAAACTACTAAAATCCTGATTTTAAAATTAGAGAACAAGTCCTCTTGTCCTAAATACCTCTGTCAACTTTCAAGTAATGACAGGAAGATAGTGTCTATATATCCATGCAAACAAAATTTCAGCAGTTTGATGAGAGGGACAAACATGGCCCAGCCTGAGAAGCTGAAGTCAGCATCCCTGACCCAGGAGGATAGGCTACACAGCTACACTGCTAGAAAGAGCTGGAGTTGCACTTAAAAATCCCTCAGGAGCAGAGTGGGGAAGCCAGGTACTCCCGGCAGCATCTTCCATATCCACGCACCTGTGCCCTTGTCTGGCAGCATGCTTACAGGAGAGCTGCCGAAGACTTCTCCAGTTTGCAGCAAAAGCATTAAAAAAATAAAAAAAAGGAAAACAAACAAATCAGGCCAAACAGACACAATCCTGTTTTTCCATATGGTACTAGTGAAGGATTTTGAAGCCATAATACACAGTCGCAAAGCAGAGCTGCTGTCCTGTGGGCAGGCCCACTGGAGGCACGTCTCGTGCACAGCGATGTAGGAAAGGGAGACACGGCTATCCTAGCTCCTGCAGGGCACTGCAGTCTCGGGGAAGCAGAAGAATCCAGAGCAACACCATGGGCTCCATCAACTGCACCAGAGGAGCACCCTTTGTCCCTTACCACCCAACATATTCTGTACAAAGAGGACTCCAGAGCCTGACTCTGAGTGATCCACTACAAATAAATAAGGTATCACTGCTGAAGCAGATAGGGATCTTCTTACATTTCTGATTTATTTTAGTTTCTTGCTGCAGGGTGAAGACATCTAAAAGGCTGAAAACACAGCATTGTCATGTACAGTGAAACAGTGGCTCTAAGGACGTTTGGAAGCTCCAACCTTTTTTCCATTAAGCATATGGGACTAGTCATTTCTCAAAACAGCCAAAAACTTAACAAAGAGCACCACTTCTCCTCTCCCTCAACTCTTCGCAAAACATTTCTTTTCCAAACCATAATCAAAATTTATTCAGAAGGTATTTTAGCATCTGGCATTAAAGAGGTTGCAGAGGAAGGAACAAGCTGAGAGAGATAAGGAGGTAGAGCAGAAACAAACGGAGTTGAGAGGGAGGAGGTTGAGATTGATTTTGCGCATTTCAAAATATTTTACATTCTAAGATAGGACTGTGAAGCTTCAGATGACACATAGGTCTACAGCAATATTCTCCACCACAGTAATCTACAGCACTGATATAAAATACCAGGGGAGGAACAGCTGTACCAGCCAATCATTATAAAAGAAACAAATATCCAGTCTTTTTTTTTTCTTCCCCTCCCCCCCCTTTAAATCCTGAGAACTCAGGAACTGCCAATCTTCTGTCAGAAGTGGCTCCAGAGACTTCTGAGCACAGTTTTGAGGGCTTCCTTTTTACTTTATCATCTTTTCCATTTCTTCAGCCTCTTGTCTCTCCATTTAATTATAGAGGTGTCAATGAGGTTGATTAGAGCACGGTTTTTGGGAGCCAAGGGACTGCCATGATAGCAAATCTAAGGAGATACAGTCCTGATGAAAATCTTTTATAAATAGCTACAATTTGCAAAAGAATTTAGTCTACTTAAGAAAAGAGGCCAGAGGAAAAAGGCATCTTAGCTCTGCCTATTTCTCTGCCACTGCACAGGTCACATCACTACACTTCATGACCTAGCCTTTGAATACCTGGGCATACCCATCTTTAAAAAACTCCCCAAATTCTTAAAACATAAGGTACAAAATCATCACAGTAATCCCCCTCATGCCTGAGTCCCCGAGCCTGCAATCCTATTCAATGTTAGCACTTAGTGCCTTAGCTTAGGCTGTACCTCACCAAACAGTGAACTCTGTGGCTCCTTAGCCCAGACTTTATATGAAGAGATAGCAGGTACTACATTTTTCTTCTCTATGCCTTCAGATAACTGTTATTCTAGACATGTTGCAATATTCTATATTGAGAAGGAGTTTTGTTCAAAAGGCTCAAGGGCTCATGTAACTAAAAAACAGAGTCTGCACTGTTATGAATAGATAACAATATAGGCAAAAGACAATCCAGTATTTCTTTTTGACCTTATAAAGCAATCTACTTGCTCTACTAGGCTCTTTTTGTGATAATGGCTGTATGAAATTATTTACAACATCAACTAAGGCAATTACTAGCCTTGATTCTCACTTACCCAGAGTGCAATTATTCCGAAAGCCTAATCTACTCTCACTTATTTTCTTCACATTTTCCAAGTGGTGCAACATAGCCTGAGTATAAACAGGCAGGAAGCTCACTGAGGTTGCATCTACATTTGCATTGTGTGTGAATCAGGAATGGGTCTTTTATGCAAATTTCCTAATTATTCCCACTCGACATGTGCTGGTTCATATCACAGAGCAGTTGTGGAGCACAGGGAACTCAGGTCTTTTCAGATTAAATTTACCCAGAAGTTCAGTTCAGGACTCCACTTGATGTATTTCCACCACTACCAAGCACACTGCCTCCAGGAACTGACAAGAACTAGTGGGAGATAAAACCTCACTGAAAGTACAGCTCTGCATGCAAATGTCAGCTCTGCAGCACCATTTGTCTCCCCAGATCTGCTCCTATTAATCCATACTACTTCTTACTGTGGACACAACCTGAATGCTGGACTTTGGCAAAGTTCTCAGCTTAGCTCATCAAACAGTAACTAGCTGAAAACAACAGACCCATTTTGCTCTCTGTTAATGAATATATCAGGATTATGCTGATCTAAAGATGAAACAAGTGAATGACGAGTTCAGAATCAAACATTATTTTAGTCCCCTTGTGTCACTCCAGCATTGGCTTAGCAGCAATGTCCAAGAAGGTAACATACAGAAACACTTTTCAGTCCTCACTGAGTCTACTGGAGGATAGAAAATTGACTGCCCACCAGTGTTCCCAGGTCTGGACAGAAACAGTGAATGCTTAGGAGCATGAATTTAAGAAAACACCACACTGATCGGTTTACTACAAATTCCTTTATGATTTCTGTGGGAGTACTAGTGCCATTTCCAGAGGGGAAAAAGAAAAAAAAAATGATGACCAGATCCGGTTTTACTAATGAGGACATAATAAATTTCACAATGAACACGTCTTGAAAAGTGCCAAAACCCTGGGGGGAAAAAAAAAGAGTCTCACTTTGAAACAGAACTTACAGCAATGTGGTCCTAGTGACCATTAAGCAAGATCTTCTTTCATGGTCATGGCAAATGTGCATGGTGCTCAGAGTAAAGAAAAATGTATTCTTGCACATAAAGTAGATTTAGTTTGTCCTGACCTGGCTCATAGGGCATTTAGTAGTACTTGAATTTTAAAAGTCAGCTTAAATAGGTAAGATAAATAACACATCTCTATGTAACCTTTTATACAGATAGTAAGCAAATACCTATAAGGTTTACCTATGTTTTTGCTGTCTACAAGACACAAAGCATCATCACATTCTCCTGGGAAAAAAAGCCCTCTTTTTCGACAGGAATTTTTCTTGTCAAGGACTGTACAAAGACAACATAATACACAGACCACAGAATAAAATTAAATACTTACAAGAAACCTCAACCTATCAAGTAACTATTCTGTCTGTATAAGTGGCTTGTTTAAAGAGGGCAGGAACATATCTTCTCTAATTTGCCAGTTCCATGCCATAATTATATTAATGCTGTATGTCTGCTGGCAGTTTTGCTATAAAGGATTTGCCCCTATTCAAACATTTTCTTTTGTTTTTGATGTATGTGATTTTCTCCCCCAACTCCTCCACATCTCTATTTCTCTTCATAGAATGGAATGAAGGATTTTCAAAAGTATATCCAAGAAAACATTTTCATTGTGGCAAGTTACAGAAGAAAAAATACTAGTAAATCACTGTTCCAGGAAAAAAAAAATATCAGCTTTTCCCCCTCCCCTGGAAAGGCTGAGCAACAAAACAGGTGCACTAGGGAAAAACAAATCTGCTGGCTTTGCACAATGGAACAGAAAGTCCACTTTGTTTTATTACCATTTCAAGCCACTTGCAGACTTCAGCATGGAAGGAAAAAAAAAAAGAATTAACAAAATCCAGATTTTTCTTGTATATTCTTCAGGAAATTCCCTTGTTAAAGCAGAGCAGTAGAGATTTTCTCGTTTCTCTTTTCACTCCTCCCTTTTGAAAGAAATGTTGTGATCTTGAAAACATAATCTGGAAAGAAACATCTGGTCCTCACTTTTTAATTACTTCAATCATCTCAAAGGCTTTCCTGGAGGTAGACCGACCTACAAGGACTTCCTGTCAAAAGTACAGGAGTTATGGGGCTGAGGTATAAATGGATCAACTGTAATGGTGGATTTGGGACCAGTCTAAATAAATAACATCATACCACGTAAAACTTCATAGGTAGGGCCTGCATACAAGCAGACTGATAGTTTTTGATGCCGACAGAAGCATGGCTTGGGGAAGGGCAGGGAAACCTTCCACAGGGAAGAGAGGCCCAGGGACAGAAGCAGCATCCGAACTGGACGGCGGGAATAATCTAGCAGCCTGCCTCTGGCCGCTGCCTAAACCTTTTCACATAGGGAGCAAGAATAATCCCTTTTAAACAGCAAATTCGTGCCCTCCCTGACCGTTATCTCCAAATGAAGATGGAGGGGAGAACAGCACAACAGCGGTGGCGGCAGGGCCGGCAGCCAGGGAGCTGTGCAGGTGGGCTGCAGCACCAGCCTTGCTGCTGGTACTTGCTTCCTGAATCTCCCCCATCACAGGTGCTGAGACTCTGGAGACCACACGGGGGGAGCAGGAGAGCTGCCAAGTACAAGGTGTTATCCCGGACACTAAAATGCCTTGCTGTAGCTCTGAAGCACGCAGTAATGTAGATACGAGGGGATAAGGAATTCACAATTTGTTTGGGCTGCGATCCAGCAAAAAGCACTTAAGCAGGTGTATTACTAGCAGAGCCACCAGCTCCATCACACACAGGAAGCTAACATTCAGCTTCCCAACAAAAGGATCCACACCATCCTGAGGGAGCAGGGGCGGATCACTTTGAGAAAAGACCTTTTTCCGTCTATCCATTCCCAAATTTCATGTCAACTTGGCCACAGTATCCCCTAGAGTGCAATGGAAACAGCACTGAGTAACAACCAGAGAAAAGTGCTTCTCTCTTTCTTCTCACTAATATTTATGCTACACTAACTGAAGCCAAGAACAGGACTGCTCTGTGCTATGTTCTGTACAGACAGAAAGTAAGAAAGGGTCTGAAAGCAACAGGTATCAAAATGAAAAAAGCTAGAGGGAGTAACAAAGAGAGTGAGATGAAATGAGTTGACCAGTGTCACACACAGACCACCAACAGAGCATGGAAGAGCGTCCATGCTGTCCCAAATTTGTCGCCTCTTAATCCTGGGGGTCAGTACTACGCACCATGTTATCCATGCCCCAGCAACCCAGAGAGAAGGACCAAAATCTGAAGTAGCAGATGTAGATATTGTTTTTATAGTCAGTACTATGTGCCATGCTTTAGAGTACTTTAGGGACAACATGACCTATGTCAGAGCCCTGAATCCCACCATTTTAAATTATCTAGTAAAAAATTGGTTAAACAGTCCTCTCTTTTTAGAGTTCTCTGTGTATACATAAACACACATATTTGTACATATTTAGATATGAAATCTAATATGTATTGACATGACAAAGTAGTTTTCCTCTATTCTTTCCTTTACACTTATTTGAACCTAATGAGATCCTGTGAGGAGGTTATGTCTCAAAGTACCATCCATAACAGATAGGTAAACAAATAAGTGTGTCATCAGCACTCTTTTTAAAGATCTTTGCTCACAGTGTCTCTTGCTGGTAAGGTCAACCTGACATAAACTAGTTTTCAGCAGGCATCTCCCAGCTTTCAAAGAACCAGTGCACTTAGGCTCTGCAGATGATAAAGCACCTTGTATCAAAACCAGTACCTTGTGACTTTGGCCTTGCAGTTAAATCTCAAAGGTCTGTTCTGAAGTGATGCAATCCACAAATTATTTTTTGTTCATTACTGGTTTTAAACTTTATAGTGGTGAATAGATTAACAGAAAATCATGACAGGCTAGAAAAATACTTATGGGTAACAAAATGAGAGCAGAAACTATTCTTAAATTTTCATTAGCCTTCCTTTCTACAGATAATTAGCAAGATTAAAAGAGTTGATGCTGTTTAAAGTAGCCTAAGTCATGATAAACAAAAAAAGTAGTTATATGTCCCACTTTTTAATTAGCAAACCAAATCCCAGTAACCACAGTTGTTTGGTGTTCCCAGGTGGCAAGGAGGGGTATGACTATTCTTGTCCAGAATAGAAGTGTGCTGACCCTGAACTCAGACACGTTCAGGGAATGGAGTTTCCCCAGATATTACATTTTGTGTTGGCTGCAGTTAGTTAATACAGCCTTTCAGTCTGACACAAGACCTTTCACTCCCAAGCTAGTTACACAGTCCATTTTAAAAATCATTTTCTAAGAAGGAATATCTCTATGAAATAACACCCTTGCAATTCAATTCTGCCAATATTCATATTTAATTGCTTGACTTGTAGTGGCAAAATATTTCATGAACCTACTGCTGTTCATGCAGTAGACTCACATTTGGCAGTGATGGATACTGCTGGCAGCCACACAAGAAGGCCAGTTGGGGTGTGTATGTGGTTTCTTCACTACACTGATTAATTTCAGCAGCTTAGATGATATGTGATATTTATGGACTAGAGGGAAAGATGGGAAACATTTACTTACATTTTAAAACCACCAAGCCTTAAATATAAGGAATCCCAGCTCGGAGGGCAACTTGCTTTTGAAACCACTGCAGCTAGAGAAAGGCATGTGTTTTGGACAAGATTTATTTTTATGTACTTGGGGACTGATCAAGAGTAGAGCCCTGTCACACTCCTTCCAAAAAGTTCATGAAGAAGTAGTCAAAAAGCCAAATTGCTTCATTCCCTCTCCTGTTCCCCCTTCTGAAACCCTGCCACATACAAGTGATGCACTTGATGGAAGGATGCCAGAGAGGTTAGTCTGGCCCCAAAATCGGGTTCATACACATATCATCTATCTTACTAACCACCTACTGAGAGAGAGAGACACACCAAAAAAAAAAAAATCACAAAAGAGGCCTGGAGTTGAGGTATTCTAAACATTTTTGGGAATAAACTCTCCAGGAATACAGTGTCTTGTATACTTCAGAGTGAAGAACTGTTAAGAAAGATAAAGAAAGAATCTTGGATATTCTGTGTATTTCAGAAGTGCAGAGTACTTGAAGCAGGGAATTACAGCACAGGAAGTTTGGTGTATTGGTTCTGTAATGCCCTTTAGATTTCCATGAAGGAAAATCCTGTGAATAGACTCACAAAGGCACACAAAGCATACAGCTGAGAGCAAGATACAAAGAAGTTAGCAATGCTGCAGTTAGAGCAGCACCAGTGACAGTGGCATATGCCCTTTTGTTGCCATAACATAAAAACATATGTACAATACCTACATCCTGTGCCAGGGAGCCTAAGCCTTGCAAGCTTATCTTGGGGTGAGAAAAAAAGAACAGAATTTCTAATCTGAATGTAGCCTAGACAGGCACAGTCCCTGGGATGAACAGTAATGAGGGCTGGTTGTGTGCTAGCTGCATAACAGTTTGGAGGGGATGTTAAATTACAGCACCAGTGAGGGCAGCGCCTCAGAACTACTAAAGCCTTCTTGCGATGACATGATCCAGACACAGCGGCTCGTTTCCATGCTGCAGTTCTGGGCCTCCGACCCTTCTTCCAGCAATCAACAGTCCTCCAAATGGAAACACAGTTATGGGAATTTGTTTCATTAGCCTTCTGCACAAACATTACATGTTTCCTTCTCACTTCTTTAATCTAAAAACAAAGAGCTACCGATTCTAAAGGTCTTTGGCATCTCTTCCTTCTTCTGCACTAACCCATCCACCACAACATAAGTTACCAGTACGTTTATATTTCCTTCCAAAGAGTCTCTGGTTTCTAAATAGAAAGAAAAATGAAAGAGATGGGATTCTTCCCTACAGTTTCTGTGGATATTTGTTTTCTCTGGATGACTGTTTTCCTACATTACAGCAAATGGCCTGGCTGCATGACCCTCCCCCTCGGCACCTGGGAAGCACATTGTCAACTTTGGAAGTGTTTATTCTCTGTAGATTAAACAGCATTTGCTGGATGGTGATCACAGAAAGTTGTAAAAACAGATGGACAATGATCTGTCCAGACTTCCAGAGCTCACCACGAGAAGGCTACTTACATAAAAACATTTTGCTGAAGGATCAAAGGATTTTCTTCTCCCCTCTCTATACTCAGTTACATGAGGTCTGTTATATAAACATGGGAATGCAAAACAACCCTCTTAAATAATGGCAAAACATTGACTTTTGAAACTAATATTCCAAATTAGGCTATTAGAATTACTAGACTGGTTTAAAAAAAAACATACAAAACCAAACCAATCCTATGCATGATCCTTTTCCCATTTCACCTGCCTCTCAAAGTCTTTTTCTTTTTTTCCAGATATACTTGGTTTTAGTGAAAATAGCAAAAGTATTTATTCTCACTAGAGCTCCAAATCACACTAATTTAAAAGTTAACATCAGTGTGCTTTCTCATGTATCAGCATAACCAAACAATGAGATGTTTAAAAGCGTACGAGCTTTCATCTAGGAATAAGAAATAGCCTTTCTCTAGGTAGTGAGTTCAACCCTGAGCTGTGCCTCTGACAAAGTCTCCAGGTCATGCTAAATGACAAGATGAACATGAATTCTTACTGTAACACTGCTAATGTGATGAAAGAGGGATAAAGGATAAGTAAGTACAACACTTTGGCTCTAGTGCTTGCAATACAGGAACTGTGAGGTCCAAGTTCTCACTTCCACAGTAAGGACTTGGAAAAACTAGAATAGTTGCAGGGGAGAAAACAAGAAGAATGATAGGATCAAAGCGTTTGTTTCACAGTGTGAGATGCAAGATGATCAATTTATTTAACTCATCAAAGAGATGGTTTAGAGGTGACTAGATCTCAGCCTATGAGTTCCCATATGGAAAACAGAAATTTAATAGAGGGCTTTCCAATCTAGGAAAAAATTACTGAGATCAAAGAGCTAGAACCTGGTTTGTCCATATTATAAAATAATTTGCTCCCTCTCTGCCACCAATCCTGACTGTATAACCATCTGGTCCTTCTTCACATACTTTAACTTGAAATTTAAGCAGAAAACTAACCAAAGAACTAAGAATAAAATGGGAAAGAGAATTCAAGAACCACATGAACAGAAAAAACAGCAGTGATCTGAGCTGCAAGCAAATACTATTTTCCAAGCTCTGACTTCCCCTCCATCCCATGTTCATGTTTTTCTGCATTTGATGTTTCTATTAACATCATTTAGAATACTCACCCTTCTGTCAACAAACACTATCTTTACACTTAACTTGTTGCAATCAGGTTTCTATATTACATAAGAACAGTACCTGTACTTTGTGTACCAGGAAGCTAGAGCTACTCCCTAGCCTGGAGAGCAGCAATTTTCAAGCTGGGGATGAAGGACTGCCACTTTAGCGGCCCTTGAGAAGGTTATCAAGGGGCCAAGATGTTTAGCATTTCTACTCCTGTACAAAATGTGGCCTCCTACATTAGTGGGGGTTTCAGAATTTTGGGGTACTGTTTTGTAGTACCCGTGGAGAATGCATGTTTGTACAGGTATTTAAACAGAGTTTGGGAGTTGGGAAAATTTACTGTACAGGAATGTCATAGTGCTACTGTTTAGAAGGCAGTAGTACTTTTGGCCTTTTTTGCTAAAGAGGAATTTTGTATAGTGTATTAAAAGGCTTGAGTAATACTATAAATTTGCATGTGCAACTTTCAGTATAATGTTCATTATTTTTGAGAGTAATTGATGTTGTTTATTTTCTTCTATTATGGTAGTTAAGCTTTGACAGACAGTTTAAAAATAAAACATAAGGAAACTCCTGTATAGGTTTCAATCTATACAATGCAGATAAATGTTGGGAAAGGGAAAGACCTTCATGTCAAGAACACCATATTGCCTGGCATGCAAAGCAACAGAATGATTGTTTGGAGCTGCATACTTTCTTGATCACATCCTCAATATCATTATGCTCTATCCAGAAACATATAAAGAAGTGGGCAATACACCAGCCTTTTTCACAGAAAGCTGTATGCTTCAGTATTAAAAGCTGCTAGCATAGTATAGCTGCATGCTGTATGTATTTAATCCACATGCACCAGCACTGTGCAAGCTCTTCCAGACAAACATTTTGACTTGTGGGCTTTTTTTGTTTTTTTTAAATACATTTAAAGCACTTTGTAAGAATAAATAGTCCTGGGATGCATACAAAGAAAAGTATTTGCCATACCACCGTGTGAAATCCCTGAGCTGACAAGTTCTGTTATAACACAGAACAGAAGAACACCCCACACTTGACTTAGCTAAAGAGCTCTTCATGAGCAGCCGAGTTGGACTCAGAGTCCTTAGAAGATGGCTAATTAAGAAGTTTCTGTTGTGAAAAGTTAGGAACAATCTACAGAAGTACAAAAAGAGAGGAGAGAGGGAAATGAAATTCCAGCCCTCCACCTGCATGATCGTTGTAAGGGCACCAGGATGAGGGGACCCCAGTGGTCTCTTCATACCTGCTCTGAGCCCATGAGCAAGCAGCCTGCCCCTCAACACACAGTGCAAGGAGGGTGGCAGTCTATTCCTTCCCTATCTATATTGTCACACTGGGAAAACTCAGACAGTCCCTCTGAATGAATAAAATAACAGACACAGGGAGGAATGAGAAGAATCCTCTCTCAGCAGGTCCCTCAGCTTCCACTCCGTACCATGAGCTGCACCTCGGTGACACAACCGTGCCCCTGAGAACATAATAATTAGATGAACATCCTCAAGGAGGAAGAGACAGTTCAACTGCCTTTTTCAGTGGTGATATTTACAGAAGACATCCTCTGGATCAGAACAGAGCATCACTCCTCACAGTCCTCTCCCTGCCAGCCCCTCTGTGGTGTGAAACTGGGGTCACTCACTTTTCAATTGACACGTGTGTGTAAACATGCTCACAGGAAACAAAGCTCTAGACTCCCATATACGCATGCATATATAAAGTACAGAGATTTTCACTCGACACAATAACTTGCAAAGAACTGAAAGTTTTCAAATCCCACTAAAATTGGTGAGAATTACTGGCAATTAATTGTATCCTGGAATTATTCTATAACTTAGAACAATAAGCACTAGGACAAAAAAAATACATCCAGTGACTAACATAAAAATATGAGTGATTTGTTAATAAACCCAAATGGCTTAACAGGGGATCATGCTTCCTACCAACACTGGGTTTTTTTGGTGAAATCTATGCAGGGAAATCTGTGACGGTCAAGGAGTCACTGTAGGTATTCTCCTTGTGACTACTAATCATTTCGACAATAAATTTATGCATAATTTCAGTTTGCTGCTGATAGATTCAGATTGTCAGCAAAATGGTGTATATCCTAAACAGCTGCATTTGCTTTCCGATACAAACACTTCATAAAAGACAAACAGGTCTGAGTCTTATGTCTTCAAACATTCCTACCATTTTCCTGGGAAAAACATTCCAAGAATTATGATTTGTGCTACTTTATACTGGGTACTAAATGCCTTGGAAAAATGTGATTTCCTCACCCTCTTTCTAAAAATGTATCTTTTCCTGTTACTCCAGGTAGTTAATCCAAATACAGTCCAATACATTTTCTCTCACACAAGTTGTGGAGGAACAACAGTCAGTCTAAACACATATGCAAGGCTGTGACCATCTCTTGCTTACATGTAATGACATTGAAATCACCAATCAAAACTACAATTCAAGCTAACACATTTTATTGGAAACCTCATATCCAGTGCACTGACTAGGCTGACTGCATATGACCCTGTGCTCTAAGGGTACTGTCAGTTCTTTTGCTGGCAAGGAGGCTGTGTTTATGGGGTAATTTTGTAAGGATTTCCCTAGGAATCCATTCAGTCTATGTTCTGAGCAAACTGAAAATCAGAGAGCTGCCATTAGGAGAGTGTTGAGCTACACAGACAGAAAAACTGTCTGAGCAGTTACTCTATTTAATTTTAAACATAGTTAAGCTCATCTTCTCCTGAATAAAAAAATATGAGCAATTACAATACTAGAATTGCAGCATAACTAGAATTGCAGCATATTTTAAAATATTTTTCTGAACTAGGGTTGAATTTCAGTTCCTCATAGAACCCGCTAAAAAGACAAAAGGCTTTTCCTGCTAAGCCCGTGCAGACGTGTAAATGTAAATGACTTGTAATCCAGTTGCTACCAACAATAAAGCACTTAAGAAGATGATGATACTAAGGGGAGAACATGTAACATAATGCAAATGGACAAAAAAAAAAGACCAGAAATTAAAATTTAACCATAGCATTGCAAAAGCTGTGAAAATAGTGACAAGATATATAAATACAGAATGAAGTTAACAATCAATCACAGTGATGTTTCCAAAATGCAATATTTTCTTCTTGCCTTTTTTCCCTTTTCTCTTCAACATTTAACCAGCATTTCAAGTAGAGGAGCATGCAGGAAGGGAGTGATTGCTCAAATGAGCATTTACACAGCATTAACTGTTATATTTGATGATGAAATAATTTGCTTTAAAATCTGACATTTCAGAAATAAGAGGACAGATGCTCCTGGTTAAAAATGTTTGACTAAGGCAAAACAATTCATGATTATTTTTAAGAGCCCCAGAGTGGAGTCTGCAGAAACCACAGGTACTTTGTAGCTAGTTCTAGAGTAAGACTTTTGGAAAACTCTGCTTTAAGTGAAATAAGCAACTCTAATAAACGAAGGCAAGATGACTATTTAAACAAATATGTTCTTTTATCAAATTAAAAATTATCAATAAAATCCCTTCAATAAACACCAATCTTCCTTACAGAAATGTAAACCTTCAAAACTACTTTCTACCCCAACAATGGCTATAGATTACCTGGCTATGGATAGTGAACACATTGTGTTATATTTTAAGTAGGTTTTTTAAATGCTGACCATACCATCGACACACTAAAAAAAGATATTAAGGCAGTGTCATTACAGCAGGCAGTTTGCAAGTTGATTAGTGAAACAGAGTATGTTCCCACCTAAGCCTTTTACTGTTTTCTGCAAAAGAGAGTATTTATGAGGGAAAATCATAACACATGCTACCTATATCTACTATCAAAGGTTCATCTGCATTCCTGTTCCTCAGGATGGTGGATCATTTACATCTTGAAAGATTAATGTTTCTTCTATAATTGCTCTCTTTTTGATGCTACAAACCTAAGGCACTGTCACACACTGGAAAACGGAATTCAAACAGGGAAGACGGACTGCTACAGATGTACAGGAATAATGGAATAAATTTCACCTGTTGGAAAGCAAGGAGCATTTCTTTCCTGCATAGGAAAAGACAAAATTTTTAAAGAGGAATCATCTTAGGGTCTACATCTGGGTTAGTACCGGCTTCCACTTGATGTGAAACAATTTATACACAAAGATCAGTACTTCTCTGTGGAAAAAAACCCCTGCTGCAGAGTTCAATTACCTGTATGTATAACCATCTCCCATCATTTCTTTAAGCTGGTAAACTTTTTGTGAATTATGAACACAAGGAGGAATCTTACCAAGAGTGCTGTGAATTTACATAGCTTTTCATCTGTCACCTAAGGACCTGACTGTTCTCCCTGCATGAAGCACTTGGTACCATTTATGCATTTGCAAATTCTTCTGCCTACAGTAAACCAAAAAGAAAAGTATTTCTTTCTTTTTTGTATCAGTTCTTCTTTTCAAAAAGTTTCCTTTTCTCAAGTTTCTATTCCTCTCTCTCAATCCTTTTTTAACTTTTATTTTCATTTTTGTCTTTTACCAACTTTCTTTTAAACATTTTCAGGAAACCTCTGCATAAGATGGTGACAGATCCAGGAGAAATAAAAAATGCATAGCACCAAAGGCAAAAAAAATACATGAAACAACATGAAAATTGCAGAGCAGGCAAATGCTCTCTCTTTTCAAACTTTCCCACAATCAGCTCTAACATACTTCCCATAAATAATATTATCTCACACACTGCATAGATAGGGCAAAAGCCTTATTATGTAATTAGACAAAATCTTTTAATGCCACAATGTGCACTAAATGTCGTACCTGACACCCAATAAATATGTGGGAGGCTTTCCATTTACTTCAAAGGTTACTGGACTAAACTGAGTGTGTGGGCTCACTAATGAGCAACCTCACTTGTGCTCATGAGCCGGGCAGAGGATAGCTCCTACAAAATGCAGTCTCTACAGTTCATAATTGTTTAGATGTTGGAAAATGAAAACCTGCAGAAACAATGAACTGGTAGAGACACAGCCCACGACACATTTGCCTTTCAGAGGCTTTCCACTTAATCAAAATTTGTGGCATATGATTGGAAGAGCAAAGCATTTAAAATCAGAAATAAAAAATGCTTAAAATTGCTATCTAGAGTGGATTGACAGTCCATTCACGACCTTAGCAAGAAAAGCCAGTCACCTACACCAGCGTGGAGACAGTGCAGAGGGAGGCACCCTTAGGGACATGTTTACATTGCAGCACAGGAGAAACACAATCATGGGCCTGGAGAGTTCTCAACAAGCTATTTTAACTTGCTAAGCAAATCAGATATAGACCTAACAGGAGTTATTTTCTCCAAAGTATCTTTAGCCCTCCCACATCCACTACATAGTATCAATCCAAAGCTTTTTAAAAGCACCAGGTCTTGAAAAGATTACGTTGAATTACAAATGTGATATTGGTACTTTGATTTACTTTGTGCTAAAATACAGACAGCACACAACATTGTTTTTTTACTGCTTTATGGCGTATACAATTACATGAAATACACATCAAACTCATCTAAATAGCTGGCCATTTAACTGTCTGTTTGGTGTGGTTGCACACTTTGTCATCCTGTGTGATCTAAAGCACAGAGTCAAGTCTGGCTGCTGCTTGTAATTTAAGATAGGTAACTCTGAACAACAGGGCCTTTCCCCCTCCTCCCTCTCAAGGAAGGGAAAGCTCTTAAAAGGTCAGGTACCAACGCGGTTTACTGAATAAAGCTCAAGTTTGAAGAATGTGCCTTCTAAAGTGATTTTACTACCTGGGATGTAATGAGTTTTACAGGCTTGCTTTGTTAAATTGCCCTGACAATCTCCATTTCCACTTGCTTCAATCATATTAACAGAAGCTAAAGTTCACAAGTAGTAAAATATTTCAGTGTACTGAGTTGGGTCTCTAAAAAATAGATCACACACTTGACAAACATATAGGACATAATGTTTGGCATTTCATTTCATGTTTGGCTTGGCATGTCTCGTTTAGGGCAGGACAAGATGCCCTATCACACTATCTCATTACTCATGGAAATAAACACGGTTACACCAAGGACTTGACAAATCCCATTATATATGTCAGAAGGACAAGATTGTCCAGTGAATTGGTAAGTTCAGGAACAGGGAAATATTGGAGATGCTGCACCAAAGGCAAACATACTTAACATCATAAGAGGCACACATACAAAACTTGGGTAAATAGGTAAGAAACTGGAAATCCCTTACTGAAATGAGAAAAGGGACAGTATAAGTGAAGACAGTGAAGACAATTCTTGTTAACGGGGCCATAATTCCCTCATTAGAAGAGCATAGACACTACTCTGTTACTACTTTGTATATTTGCCTTTGCCTTTTTAAATCACACAGTCCTTGGGGGATGGGATGGACCTTCCTCTATCTTTGGTAAGTGTCTAGTACTCCTCGAAAGGTACTGCAATCCAAACAACAATGACCAAAAAGTTATAGCTTCCCCCTTTTCAATCCTGAAATAGTTCAGAAAGTTGTTTATAGTTTGCAGAATAGAGGAAAGAAAACTTCACTGAATGATTATGCCATGCAAAGGAGAATTTGAAAATGATCTTGCACTAATTCAAAGTAAAAGTTTATAATGTGCAACACAAGAGGCTCACCCATGTATTATGATTTTCAAATTTTATTTCCAAAATACTTTTCTACATTATTTTCTTTAAGTGCCATAGCTCTGGCTATCCTGTCAGATACATCAGCACACAGCTGCTTTACTATGACATTGATTAAAAGTGCAACATGGGGCAATGAAGGGAAGAACTGGGCCAAGAGATGATTTTGCTGAGATAACCCATGCTAAGTGACACAGGTAGCAAATGGAGCATCTTGACATATCTGAAGCATCCAACAGCAATCTACACTCACTGAACGAAGGAGTCTGAAACAGATCTTTAGGATGCTGGTTAATGGGCTACTGAGGCTCTTCAGAGGCAAAAAGAAAAAAAGATAAATCGATGCTCTTAAAACAATTTTAAAACAAAAGATTTGGAACTATGCATTATCATCCAATTATTCTCAGAAACATTAATAATGCTGAAGTGAGTTTAGATACAGTCAATACTTAACATTTAAAAAAAAAAAAAAGTAGTATTTAAATAAATACTCTACTCATCACTCATTGCTCCTCCTGAGTCTCAGACCCCAGTAACTGGCTTAACAGCATAGTTACCATAGTAAAAGATCTTTATTATGTATACTTATCTGGCAGCACTGACTGAAGGTGGCAGACAGTATGTGAAGGGAAGATGAGTGCATAATGGGAATACAGTTCCCCAAATCCCAAGAGGAATAAAACCCTCTAGCGATCAAGGTAAATCAAAGCTGTATGAAAAGAAACGCTTATCTCATTTAGATGCAAATATACCCAGACACCACTTTACACCACCTCTAAACAGTATTGCACAGACAGTATTACTTCCATTGTACCAACAAATGCCTATCTTCTCTATAATAATGTTCTCTTTGATGCACATGCAGTGGAAGAGTTAAGGTATATTTAGATTCAATCAACAAAACTTCATCAGCATAGCAAGATGAACAGAGATCATATCCATAGCAGGCATCTGACCTTTTCATCGCTCTCTCCCTGAATGCACATGTGAGGCAGGCAGGCATGCACATACACACCAGCAGAAACGACATATAATGCCTGAAATCAACTTCTGCCCAAGGCATTCTGATAGTTTCTCATATGGTAAGCATTTTATTCACTTCAAGCACTAGATTTTCATTTGCGCCATCTACAGAACTATGTGCAGTGTTCACACTCAGGTAATGAGCACTAAATGGAATGAACAGAAGGCAATAAATAGAATATACATTTGTTAAATAAATGCAATACCTTTTATCGAAATCACCTATTTACTAAATTACTTATTTACTAATTCACAGTATTCAGCCAGGTTCATGACCTACTTATCACAGACCATTAAAATTAAACCTGTGTGTATTGCAGGACTTTGGCCCAAGAACAGGTTATTACACATCAACCACTTTTCAGAAACCATCGACATGAATATTTTTCTCTGAAAATACATGTAACAATTTCAGGTTGTTTATCCTTCAGTAGAAGAAGGATAAATCACCAATTTATTACTATGAAATATTTTGTTGATGTGTCAGAAGCTTTAGAGTTTTTCACAGTTGGTCTCTGATGTAATCTGTCATTCAGCATCTAGAAATAAAATCTTTGCACTTAATGGGAGCAGTAGAAGTTAATAACACTTGATGCTACAGTTCAACTTGAAAAACACAGGACTTAGCAAACTGTAATGGTCTGACAGGGCACTGGATGGAAAGCTTTGGTTACAAAGGTTTCTTTCTTAAATTCTGCAGTGTGCAAGAAGCTGTCAACTTCTAATTTGTGGCAAGCAGGTTAATTGTGGATTTTTACTTTGTTAGGACTGGTTTTGAAAACTCTAAGCTGGCTTAAAACAGCCAAAATATTCACCTTATTGTACAATGCTTACACAAATCAGATATGATCCTCTTTCAAAAGGGGTTTTTGAAGAAACTGCTGAAACCTTACCTATGATTTAGGTCGCAACATGCCTCAGTTGCACCTTCTTTCAGCTCTTCAGGTTTGTGAGGGAGGAGACAGTTCATGGATTCAGCAGGTCAAAGTGCACATCACTGACTGTGGCTGATAATTCGAGAGTTGCCCAGAAGGCCAGATGCTAAGATTTTGGTTTCAGCTTGATGGGCCAAGCTGACCTCTGGGAACGATTGTGTTATCTCAGCTTTGCCTTCAGGCTTCGAACTATCCACTGTAGGCATGTAGGCCCCCCCCAGTGACAGACACAAGAGTTTTGTGGAATGATTTAATAAGGATATTTTCCTCTATCTGGGAATTGAGTTTTAAAGGCAAATCTGACCCCTCATCCCTAAACTCTTCCAGAATAAAATCTTGCACCACATAATTAAGGGTGAAAAATAAAAGCAAGGTCTATACAAAAACAATATTTGCTGCTTGTTTTTAAAGAAAAATGTTTTGGTTTGTTTTGTTTTTACCAGTGAAGGAGGGGTGGTTACTTTATTGATGACTAAGAAGAACATTATTAAATATTTGAGGGGGTTTTGCTAAATATATCTTCCTTGGATTCTTTTTTCTAAAACAAAAATTAAGAACAAGTGCAAATGGAATTATTAAAATATCAAGAGAGATCGTTTGTTGATCAAAAAACCCTAATATACTCCATTTCTGCTGCAAAAGAAGACAATAAGCACATAAAGCAAAATATTTTACATAGGTGGAATATCAGCTAGGGCTGCAGGTTGCTAAAATCTTAAAACAATCTAGCACATCTTTCTGACAAAGGACTTTGTACTCCATTATTGCCAGCTGAATGTATCTGTTAACTTGGGGTCCAAAATATAGGTCTGTATTTACACCAACTAACACAAATGACTATGTGACTCTGAGCAATTTTATTTTTGAACATGACAAGAAGTGGCAGTACAACAATGCTGAGGATCATCTAAATCATCTAAACTTCCAGATTTGAGCTCCTGCTCACGAAAATCAAGTTCTGCCTTAAAATAACTGAACTTGATGCCCTGACAAATATTTGCAGCTGTATCTGTCATCTGGATATTTATATTGGGACAGCAAAATTTCATAGTTGTCTAAAACAAATATTAGAGACAGATACATCTCAAGAGTGCATCTCTTAAGAGAGCCAATTTGAACAGAGTAGATCCTTCTCTTAGGAAATATTTTGTACATGTCAAGGTTTTTCTCTACATAACATTTATATGAACAGTAATTCTGACAAAAAAAAGACCACAACACAAACAACCAAAAACATGAAAGGAGAAGTAATAAAATACTCATTTGTTTCTTACAGATCTATAATTTGTGCCTATATTTCTCACCATTCTATCTTCAAATTAAAACTTTTTAGCAGAGAAATATCTGCAGAGGTGATAGAGCGTTTGTGGTGGCTGTTTTTTTTTTTTTAAAGTAATCTTAAAGGTAGAAAAAACCTTCTAACTTCATGTAACCTAATCATAATTTCTTAAGGCATGTCAAATTTTATCATGACTGAAGTAAATGTTCCTTAGGGCAAAAATTCCAAGATTTAATATGTTAGAAACTCACCTACCCTCTATTGCTGTTTTCTCATATCCACTTTTGTTTGTGAAATTCAGCATTTTCAAAGGCATTTGAAGTTTAGAAACACATAAATATAACTTAACTTCTATACTTCCTATTTAGCTTACTATATTTTTGGCATTATACACAACTAGAAATTAAGCTCTAGGACACTGGCATGTCTGTCATAGCATGACTCAAGACACCTGAGCCATTGTATTCATGGTGTTAAGCAACCAGTTGATATACTCACTAAAGACAAGCTGAAAAACAGAACTTTAGCTGTGAATATTTGCAAACACTCATAGCGTCATTTTAAAACTTGCACTTATAAAATATAACATTTGAATCTAAACCTGGCAAGGCATTCAGAGGCCTAACTTTAAGGGATCAAATGAAATTTAACAGTACAACATGCAAAACGATGCAGTTTACATCTTACTAAAAATAAGAATTTCTGCTGCAAACTCTAGGGTGTTTATCAATTGACTAAAAGACAGTACTGCAGACTGTCTCTGAAAAATAATGCACAGCTCCACTCAGCCAGATTCAAGGAAGATAGACTATAAGTAGAAAAAGTATAGAAAAAGGCTATCAATCAGTGGAATATCACAAGAACTGTGAATATCCTAGAAGAGAGACTTTGCCTGCCTTGTGCAACATCCACCCAGTTCAGATCCAAAACTGCAACAGGATGGTGATAAGTGTGCAGGAACAACCTAAAAAGAATGTGTTATATTCACAGTAACAAAAGGAAGAATGCAAATGCAAATGGGATATCATTCTGGTTTCCCAATGCTTCATATAGATCAACAAGAGCGGAAAAGACTAAAGTGAACTCACATGGAATGAAAGGGGGACATTACAGAAGGAAGAACATTTATAAGGGCAAAGATCACTATTAAAAATTTCTAAAATACTAAGTGAAAGACCAACACATCAGAGAAATAACAGCAAACAGGCAATAAATAGTATTTACAGGTATCATTCAATGCCTGATCTGATCTATGGATCATTAATACCAGGTGACTTGAGAGTGCTGTGTTTTGTGAGAGGTTTTCATCACAGTATAAAGCGTTTTAGGTCTCAGCTACTACACATTTAAAAGACCTCTCAACAAAGAAATGGAGAAAACTTTAGTAAAACCCAGTATAAAGGATAAGGCACTAGATGATGCTCCCAGGAGGAAAGTGCCTAAGCTGATACTTTGTCAGACCACGTCCTTTAGATAAGCCTGCACCAGGCTTCCCAGATGTCTTGCGATCAAAGAGAGCCAGTACAATAGTCACTTAGAGGAGTGCAGAGAGGTTCTCTGGTAACTAATCTGATTGCTGTCTAACATAAAATGTTGAGCTCCTTCAGTGTACCCCTGTAAGCCAATCTGGAAATTACTCATATACTCAAGAGAAGTAAATAGCACGCAACAATGTAATCATGCAAGATTAAACTATTTATTTGAACTTCAAGCAAAGCAGTCTGCATCCAACACTCCTTTTTAAGATAGAAAGCCTGAGTTCAAGAAGTCTTAGAAGACTGATCATACAAAAGAGAGCCATTACGTATTTCAGCTAATGAAATTTTATTCTGAAAGGAAAACATTTCCATTGCCATAGGCTCAGCAGCCCCAGGAGAGAGGACATGGCAACGAGACTGCTGCGACCCCATTCCTGACATTTCAACATGACTGGGATCAGTTCTAGCTCCTTTACCAAACCCATAATCTTACCTTGTGAAATGTGCTGTGCAGCAAGAAGGCAGTCTGAAGTGAATTAGGTCATGCAATTAGGAGTGGTGACCTTTCCCCGATGAACAGTTTTTAAGCAAGGGAAAAGATTTTTGGAAGCTAAGGCACTGCAAAACCCCTCACTTCACTGATTCCACATGCTACTTTATGCTGTGTTGCTATAATAAAGCAACACAGACATATAAATGATAGTCCTGGCTTTCCATAACAAGCTATAATTGGAGTAGGTGACTAGGAAAATGTTTAGATAAATGGTGGGATCATAACCTCTTATGCAAAATGGACAAATAAGTTATGGAAATATCTGGGAGACCCTGAGGCTGTGTAGCTCTACTGCAAACCATAGGCACAGTTAAAGCAGACAGTAAATCACTAAATCTCATCTCAGATGTTACAATTTTGTTGTTGTTTTGGGGGTTTTTTGCCAGTTTTTGCTGACAGATGGGAAAATACTGGCTGATTGTGACCAAGATTTAATTTATCTCCAATTTCCTTCCTATTTCTACAGTACATTTCTAAAAAACATATAGTATTTTATTCCCAGTGCTTAGAGGAATTACTAGCAAATAGTCACACTCCTCCAGCACATACTATAAAAATATCACTGTAATACTTTTTGCTACTCATAATAATTCTATTATATAATAAAATTTTCTCAAGAATATTTCTAAATTATCATCTATGAATGTGTGCATACATTGCTATACATATAGCTTCTTGAATACTTATCAACTATGCATGCACGTAGTAAAACCCCTTATGCCCATATAGAGAGAGACAGAACTGTGATACTGCACCGGAACAGCATCATCTATTAAGTAAGTGGGATAGTAAAGAGGCAAAGATACCTTTGAAGACAGGTAAGCTTTTCTTCAAGGCATCTCCTCTTTCTTTATCTGTCTACCAGCTGCATTTAAAAACCAAAATGATAGAACTGCATGAAGACACAGACTTCAGTTTCAACTCTTAAAAAAGTATGTCCACTTGTTCCAAGGAATTCAAAGCCAAGCTTTCTAGCATCAAGCCTTAATTATCCCAACTCTAAAGTTTTCTGACTGGAAATGAACATCTTTCTTCACTATCTCTTTTTCTTTTTGAACCTCGATAAAAATATCAAAACAGCAGATGACTGACAAGTGGCAATTATTGAACATACTCTGCTTTGTTACTTACTGGCACAGAGATAAGCAAAGTTGTATTCATTTTAACAAGGGGAAAGTATACCTCCTATCAAATACTATATCCATATTCTAATTCTGTATTCACCCCAGGAAGGTCCAACTTTTCCAGCTATAAAAATGTCTTTACAGCTGCTATCATCAAAGTTTTCATTGTTCTCCATGGCTTTTGAGACCCCAAAGTTATGAGGCACAGTAGATGAAATAACCATTGTACCTCCATTATTGCAATGTTAGGGGTGTCTTTGGTAGATGTAAACCTCCCAGTGGTCCTCAGGACATACCTTTGTATAGTTTCTTTGGGAATCACAGAAAGACTCCCTCTGCCTAGTTAGAGGAATTGGCTATTTAGGGTCCCTAGGTTCTTCCATGTGTCTACCATTTTGGATTATGACTCTTAATAATAAGAGTCATTTTCTTCCATGAGAAGTAGGGAAAGCAGAACAGCATGACTATACATCCCCCCTAAATAAGATTCATCTGCACAGTATGACACCTGCTGCAGTCCTTTCCTCCTTTTTTTAGATACAAAGGCTTGTGCTGCAGCATTGCTGGTAACATCATACCCAAGCAGTGGGCACAAGACAAAATGCACAGGGGTACTTCAGTAACCCCTGGCAAAGATAAAGTCCTCAAGCCTGCTGACAGAATTGGTCAGACATTGATCCACTGGTGGCATTAGTTTCAGGCATTGTTCAGCAACGTGACAGATTCTAATTTGATTTAACATTTAAGGAAAGTTGGGATCAAACAATCCCAGACTTTAGGGCAGGCATTTATAATGCCTTATTTACACACAGATGTGAGAGTTTTCAGTATATTTCCTTTTGACACAACACTGAACATGTGTCCTCATACTTAAGGTTGTACTTTCTTCACTTGCTGCTTTAAAGGAATGGTTCTGTTACTTTTTTTTTAACACATCAATTATTTCTGGGGTACATTTTTCTAAAGATGAAAGTTCTTATTTAAAAAAAAAAATTATCATCCTAGGTTTAATCAAATATATGCATTTATCCTTGTACAAAATGAGGACTGCCTTAAAAAGTACCTGATACCAGCCAAATGTACCCTTCCTCTGCGTGTCCATTTTCCCATTTCCCATGCTGCAGCACTACAAAGCATTAGCAATATTCATCTCATGTCCAGTATATTGATACAAAACGACCCTATAATCTTCCTCTCAGCTCTGCTTGCATATTACAAAAACACTTTACCACGCTTCATGTTCATTCCTTAGCAACTGCTCCTTGCTTCTAAGAACCACATCCCTATTTACGCATGCACATCCTGGCACATCTTAAAACAGGAAACAGAACAGGGATTGACGGAAGTTATGATTGCATTTTACAAAATCATAAGTGGCATGAAAAAGATTCATAGGAAACAAGAGCCTTCTGTCTCTTCTGATACAAGAATTAGCACGCAATCAATGAAATCTAGAGCAATCAAAGGAGATTGTTCTCTGAAGAACATTAGGTTAAACTGAAGAATTTTGTATGGCCAGACGTTGTGCTGCCAAAATTTTAAATGGAAAAAAAAAGGCAGGATAAATTCTTTATTTGGGGATCGGAAGGCAGTTCTACAAAAGACTATTCAATACAACCTGAGGAAATCCCAAGTTGCAAATTGCTAGAGGCTAGGAGACTACACTGGGGAAGTATCTCAGATGCTTTCTGGTTCTTGCACTCCTCTATTGGCACGTGCTATAGCACACTACCAAAAAGAGAATCTGATGCCAGAGGGAACTTTATTCTGGCCTGATATAGCCAGTTTCACATTCTTAAATCATTTACATTTATTTTGATCACATCAAAGCTAGTCTAACATGACTGAAAATAGAATTCAACCCTTTATGTCACCATAATCTCCCTTTCGGAGGACAGAGTGAAAGTATAAGGACTAAAAAATTCCATGAGCTGCCATCACAACTCAGTTTGTTGTATTCATCATGAGGAGAGCCTAATTTGATAATTTTATACAAAGGAAAAATAGAGGTTCTTTTTACAGCAACAAAAATTATCATTCATTAGTGAACAAAACTGCATCTAAATCTAAATTTATTTAGATTACAGACAAACCGCTCAGACGTTGGTTGAATGGGAGACATTCATTAATACAGAAATAACAAACAGAGTATTCACTAATACAGTAACATTTAGATATTCAGATGGCGATGCATATGTGCACAGGGAATATCTGTGCATATTACTAGTAGATTTGTGTTTACTGGCAGAGTGTGTACCTGTGTATTTCTAGGCTGATGATCTGTTACACAGGCATGCACATCAACTCAGAAGAAATGCTACTGAAGCTTGCACACTTGCTTTCCCAATCAAACCAAATAATCTGAAAGTGACCCGATTTTCACATAAATTGCATTGCTTTGTTGAAGCTGTGTCTCAGTCCAGACTAAATGGTACCGCAAAAAGCATGCACATAGCCTCCTGCTGGTGGTCATATGAATCTCCTTCTCCTTCCAAGGAAGCATGATAGATATAATGAATTTTTTGTCTCTCACCTTACAAAAGCACTGTCCTCATTCTGAGCTACAGAAGAATATGATTAAATGATATGTCACTGAAAGAAAGGCTATGTCCATTTTCTACCACAGTAATATTTTCTAAAATCACAGTTTTTTATCATTTCGGAGTGCACTGGGTTTTTCCTGGTGAGTAAAGATGTGCTTACTGAATTTAGAACATAGTTTCTCTCAGTCTGAACTGCAGATTCCCAAGTTGCATAGTTGTGGTCGGATAACTCCTCCATGGGGCGTTCAGAGTTTCCTGAGTATGGAGGCAAAAAAAGAATTAATCTGATTCCAGTGTTTAACTCATTTGCAGTACTCAGATTTTCTGTTCTGCAAAGAGCACGTAAGACCTTCCAAGATGTATAGCTATGTGAGTACTAAAGATAGGGAGTCCCATTCTTCTCTCTGGCTTAAATTGCCAAAGCTCTGTGGATTTCAGCTGTATTATTACCAATTCAAATGTGTTCCAAGTCAGAGGAAAGTCAAGAACAATGTGTATTTACGAAAAAGGCCAACTCTTGTTTGGCTGAAGTTCATAACCCGAAAAGAACCCAGTAATTCCACTATTCTTCAGCTTAAAAGTTGGCTACATTTTTCACTTTCAGCATCTGTTCTGTGGTGCAAGGCATTAATAGCATGGAGGTGGATATATTTACTGATTGTTTTTATTTTAATTTTCAAAGGCACAGGAATGTTTTAATCTGAGATGAAGTTACAGTGTGAAAAAAAATCAAGTCAATCTAGAAACTAAAGCAGCACTTAAAAAGGGAAGGAAAATACCATGGCCAGGTCTGTTTGGTGTGATAGCTAGAGAATAAACATGATTGTATGTGCCGTAAGATTTTCTAAGCTAACTTAGTGGTTAAGAAAGATGCTGAGCTACAGTTTTTGGGAACAAAGGAACACAGCACTGACCTAATTCCTCTCAATTAGCCAATACTAAAGTTCCATTCACTTTTAGAGAGAAGAATTATGTTAAGCAGTTCTGAAAACCCGCAAAGAAATTATTGTTTATAAATTTGGCAGGTGTGGCACAAAAGCTGTGGATGTGCACACCCCATTTCAGGCTGACCTACATGTTTTTAGGAGCAGCACATGCAAGCATGAAAGGACTGCTGGATCTTAATACCCTCAGGGTTACTTGATGTTCTTGTTTCAAGAATGGCTCAAGCTAATGCATTCTATATTGGCTTGTGAATGTACATTTAAAAGCAGGAATAGGATCATAGATCACTTCACACTGGCTACCATATAGTTCTCAGGTAGAAGCATGAAATTGTCCCAGCTAGATGAGACTAGGAAGTCCTTCCGTTAATGTCATGCATCTTTGATATCACCCCAATCAATCACTCTTCGTGCAAAGTTGCTCACTGCTTTAGACTTGATTGTGTAGGAAGCTCATAGGACACTGTCATCTGCTACTGCAGATTTTCTGAAATTTAAAGTTAGCACTTTGCTAGCACATCTGTGATTTGAATCCTGAATTTACATTGTGTTTCATATGGAAAAACAAAACAACAAAAAAGCAACACAAAACTTTCAGGTTTGGAAAGGCACATCTTTGTACGAAATTTTGAGATAAAACCTGATACAAAAAAATAATTTAGCATCTTGTCAATGCTTTTACTTTGTCAATCATTATCCTTTAAGTAATGGAAAAACCTGCACTTATGGGCCAGCTCCAGCTGGGAAACTATCAGTCCCCATTACAAGAGTGAGAGATAGTTTATGCAAAAGAAGAACACAGGTAAGCGAGTAAGAGAGGATGAGGAGGGCACAGCTTTGATAAGTGGCACTACATGAAACTTGGTGCTTATGGTTAGTTCTTCTGCAGGACACTTTTGGTATGGTTGACTTGGTAAAAGAAATCAAAGGAGAGAGATACTCGCACCTGTAATTTCCACATCTAAAGTGAACCACCTTTCACTTCCTTCCAGCTATAATGCTTTGTTGTCACTTAACCCAGGATCGATTCAGGTCAGCATGGGTCAGCCAGTACGTACCGTGCAAAAGCACAGGGAGAGATAGTTAACATTTTAGGAAGATAAGAGGAGGGCTCACTGGAAAGTGCTCCACTCACATGCACTAGCTGTGCCAAATGTCTCCGAAAACTATTGCAGCAGCAGCCCACGCCTGGCTGTGCAATTCATTCAGAAACGATGTGGAAGGTGGCCAGCAGCAGCACAGCCATGTTCTTAGCTTATCCTACAATGCTGAGCATGCTGAGGTTTCCAGAGTCACTAGCCCCTGCTCTAGCAGCAAGAAAACCCAATAGTTTATAAATAGCCAATACAAATATTAGATTTCATAGAACAGTTTGCTGGGGGTGGGGAATCAGGTAATTAAAAAACAGGATTAAAACAAAGCCTGACAGTTTCAATATTGAGCTCTAAAACTCCTAGCATCCTGATTTGTTTTCAAAAGGAAAGTTAACTCAGTTGAATAAGGCTGTTATCCACCAATATTATACAAAAACTCAACCAACCATTAACCTAAAGTTTGCTTAGCTAAAATTTGCAGACATTTCAATTATGAGTTAATAAACCACTTGTGGGGTCAAGTGTGTCATGTGGATAGGCCATATTTCATATTTTTTAAGGATAGAATTTTTATTTTCATGAATTTTTAAACTGCAAAAAACAAAGAATTAAAACTTCTCCTTAAAAATCTAGATCAAAAAATATTGGGCAGACTGGAAAGTCTTTCCAGTTTAAGGAACAGGCCTTTAGAGTATTGGTATATGATCTGGAAAAAAGGGAAGTAATTTAAAAAGAAGAGAAAATGAAGCTGAAAAATGAGCAGACAGAATGGATTTATCTGGTCAGCTGATTCATACCAGAGCAATTCCTAAAACCTACGCAAAAGCCTGGAAAATAAATAAGATTCTTCTGTGGGACTTTCATTTCCTTGGTCCTTGGAGAAAAACTGCCAATTTAACTATACAGCAACCAGCTCTCTGTTCCTCTTCAGGAGCTCTCATGCTTGGCTCTGTTCAGTGGGAAACAGCTTCCTTTTGTCTTTCACCTAGATGGTGATTACTCTCTGTATTTAAGCTTCTGCATGATGGAAAGATGTGAAAAAATCAAAATCACTTTCTGTAATTCCCTTGTCAAGCAAAACACATCAGAGCCTACCGGCACAGTCCTTTTTCAGAACCAGTTCCTTCAGTGTACCCTCTGGATGGCAATTACTGCAGCAGAGTAGTCAAGAAATGGACTTAGACAACTGCCAGCGCTAATTAAATATTCCTTCAATGTTCACATTTTTCACATGGGTCCTGAGGATGTCTAAATGCATTTGACATACAAAAGGAAAACCCAGAGAAGACATGCATCATCAAATACATTTTTAATCCTTATAAATGCATTTGGAATAACAGCAGGATTGAAAACACTTCCTTTGTGAATGTATTTGTTTCAACACTCTTGATGTGCTGCTAGATATTAAAGAAGGTATTACTCTCTGCAAGAACCTACCTTTGCCTGAACTTCCACTTTATGCAATCTTACAGCAGACTAAAACTGGAAATAAAAGATGGAATAGAGAACCCCAAAATGTCTGTTCTGTGAAGGTATAAACTGATTGCACAGTTCATCTTCAGGCTGACACAAGCTCAGATGCTCAAATTTATTTAGACAGCAGACTTCTATTGATTTTTCAGGTGATTTAGACTCCTCGGCATCACTAAAAGCTTACATATAAACTAGATTAAGAAGTGTCCTCATGAATGTGTAATTCTGGGTGAAGGACTACTGCAAAACCCAAGAATAGATGTGGCTACAGATTTTATTAGAACACTGATACATTTTTCATGTGTACTAGGCTTCCTTGCCTACTTGTCTGAGCCAACTCCCATATTACTGAGATTCTCATTAATTTTCCACATTCTGTCTATAACATTTTTCTAGAAAATGCAGGAAAGGAGCATATGAAAAAAACCAAACTGATATATAAAACATATACACAAACATTGCCTTTCCTGTGTCATGTTTGTGTAGTCCCTAGCACAAAGAGACAAACTAATCAATAATTCTTGTGAGATTATCCAGGGACATATAAGTTGGGTCATTTTTAGTAGGAAAACAAACCCAAAAAACCACCTGGACTCTACAAGCCTGTACAAGCAGGCACTCCATACATACAAATCTGCTCCACACAAAGCAAATCTGCTTTGTCCAAAGGCAAACAGGAAGCACGTAGTAAAATAAGCCATGCCAGCTAGAAAAACACCCCATAGCATTAATTCTCCTCAATAAATTAAATTCTTAATAAGCACTTCTTAAAGTGATGGACAACTTAGATGAGCTTTATTGGATGTAGGACAGTGGTAGTAATCAAAGTTTCTGCTTCAGGTACCTGTGAGAGGGAAACGCTAAAGAGGCAAGGTGAAAACACACACATGTACAAGAGCCTCACACAACTCTCATGCAGGTGGGAGGCTGTGTGGGTCCTTGTCCCACAAAGTGGACAGTTGTTCATAGGCCCATGAGACCTCATCTCCCAGCTGCCATCACTACCTCTGCAGGCATAATACTGCTGTTCCTCTCTCTCAGCCAAATCCTCTCCTGACTACTTCAAATCAGAACAAAAAGAGAGGTCCAAACATGTTTAATGGTTAGGGGGTTTTTCCCTTTGTGGGTTTATGGGATGTATTAGCCTCAACAGAATAGTGATGGGACTTGAAGCATCAATCCACCAGAGTTTAACTTTCTTCCAGAGAATGGAAGAAAGCACTAAGAAACAAAATCAGCCAAAATGGTGTCCAAATGCCATAAAAAAAGAGGGAGGTGGCTGTATTTAAGCATCGACAAAATGAGTATATTTTACTCAAGTATCCACAAGATACTTCTGCTAGCCAACATGGGTGGGGGTTCAGTTCTCCTTTTTGTTTTTCAAAGAAGATTCCTGGATTTCTACGAGAAAAATTATATTGTGTTACAATTGAGAAAGAACCACTCTTTCCGAGCAAGATTTCTCTCCAGGAAAACATCACAGATGATACCAACACTTCAGCAGACTTTCTCTCTCTACTGAAGAAGGCCAGCACAGAGCAAAAGTTGGCCGACACCTCTTTCATTTTTATTCAAAAGCATCCACAACTGGACTGACATTTTTAACATTCACAGAATACAGGTTACAGTCTGTCTTCTACCAGGCCTCTACATGGGGCAGTTTCCCTGCATTGCAATGCAGAATAAAAGATACAGGACACTGACGCTATTTTTTAAACATATGTCATGCAAAAGGTTTAGGGAATTTCTTCAGACTTACTCTTTATTTCACTTGACAGCCACCATTCACTACTAATTAAAGCAGCTCTTGAAATAAAACTGCTCTGGATAAACTTCCAGAAGTGGAGGCTAAATTTTTCTTCTGCTTCTTTCTTCAAACCTCTTCTGAGCCCTCACTGTTAATTCAGACACTGGCAGGTAATGCTGTCTTTCAATCCTGTTATACAACTTGGTTTCCAACATGTGCAAGAACTAACATGTTTCTCCAGATAGATTTGCTTTCCCAGGCCCCTGCCTTCTCAGAAATGTGAGGTACTTCGTGTGGAGTCATCTCAATTTCCTTTGAAACCCCATTTTTCTAAATACTTAGATTTTTTTCAGAGATAAGAAAAGTCAGTTGTATATTTATCTTGAACTGTCAAACACACTAAAAAGAGTCTATCTGGGATTCCAGGCACCGTAGCTAAATAATAAAAATACAGTCAGTCTTATGCAAACAAATGTGTACACACCAGCCGCCTCAAAGTCTCACAGGGCAGAAAACTACTCCTGCCACAGAGTCCCCAGAAAACAAACCAACCAAGGGTTGGTATAGCCCTTCTCACTCTGAAAACACCAGGCTTTGCTTTTAGTCCCTAAAATATTGGACAATCCAAACCACAGTGTTTCCACACATAAAAGGTACTGAAACTGTTCATTGTTCTGAATCATGACAACACCAAACATAGATTTATCTTTCAATCCTATCTTTAAATCTCTAATTTTAAATCTACAACTTTACAGATTTATATGGATTTATATTTTATATAGATTTTTTTATAGATTTACGCCTCCCTAGAAATAGCTATTTGATATCAATCAGTAGGACAAAACATATCTCCTGTCTGGTTTCTTTTTCACAGTTTGACTAATGCATCAAATTGCCTATATTTTAACAAGGATCTGCTGTATATCTAAGAAATAAAATGGCGCAGTCCTTAGTAGAAGTTCACATTCTTCAGCTTTCCATCTTTTACCCATTTGAAAAAAACATTTTTTATCACCATGTGTCAATAAAAACTAAGACCCGATAAAACAGCCTAGCTTACATTGTGGGGCACTGTTAAACAGAAATACATGGATGACATCCAATTTCTTTCAGGCACAGTGAGTGTAATTCAGTAGAAGTCAAAAGAACCTCATTTACCAGCAATGATTTTTTTTCTTGTAAAAACCACCAAAACTATGCTTGATATTGTTGAAAAACAAAGGTTTAAACCGTCAGCATTCCTTTAAATGAGAATCTTTAAATATGGTAATTGTTTATTACTTAATTTGCCTCTTTTTTGTAATTACCTGTTTGTTTTTACTGTTTGAGATTCTAGGACAGCATCATTTCTACAGAGACTAAATCAGGCAATATTAAGAGCTTTTTGTGATTCTTGGGCAAGGCATTTTTAAAGTACAAAGCAACAGCCATTTTAGGTGGCTGACACAGTCTAGAGCACAAAGACAAATTATTATGCCATCAGAAAGGTAACAGCTGGACCACACAACGGTCATTTACTGTCTCCCCATCAGCCCCTTTGCCTGGGAAAAAAGGATAATTCCAGGACCAGAGTAATTGAGCTCACTGCACTTGCTATGGCTTCTGCTGCCCCTCTGAACAGATGCCAGTTACCTTCAGACAACCCTTAGAAACTATTCTTTCAGCAACCTGCTACACTTCCATTTATGTCCTCAAAAAAATTAAACAAACCAAGGAGAAGCCAAACCAAGGCAGATCAACCAAATTTTCCTTATGTTCTGTCAGTCACTCCTTCAGAGAAGCCCACAAGGCACATCAGAAAAGAGCAACTTTTCCAAAGCAAAGGAACCAAATTAAGACAACTCTGAGGTAAAGAAAAGGCAACTCTTTCACCCAGAAGTTAGCACAAAGGCATTTCCAATGCTCTTCCACTCTGGTGCCCTCTATCTTAACAATACTCTCCAGAGAGAGGAGCAGAGAAAGAGTACCAGAGTAGAGCCCATTACATGAGACACAGCTCTCAAGAACACAGACAAACCAACCATAGGATGAATAAGGCACTGGGGCCAAAGGATGAAAAAATCATTGGAATAAGCAATCCAAAACCTTAAGAAAAACAGGAGCAAAACAAACTCTTGGAAATTTAACGCAACAGCTCAAATAATCCTGCAATAACACGGTTGTTCTTACCTTTGCCATCTGTGCCTGCACGCCATTTGCTTTGAGAGATGCTACTGCTTTCTGTGCTGCTGCTGGACTGTCAAAATCTACAAAACCATAACCTGAAAAATAAATGGATAAACAGAATCTTCAGTATCATCCATGTGTATGTGAACAGATAAAGATTTTATTTTTAAAAAGTCCATTCTCTCATACTGTCTCCTAGTCTTCCAGTAGCACTGCCACCACACTTCTATTTCACACATCTTTTCTCCTGACACTAGTGGGATTTAAGGGAATGCAGTTACCTGAAGATTCAAAGTGCAGAAAGGTATGCAGCAGAGGAGGAGAGAAGGCTGGATCTGTCCTAAAAAATAAATGGTCCCTGGCAGCAGATAAGCACACACACTCGTGGGGCTCTCTGGTGCTCTGGAGTCCTGCCCCATCTCTTCCATAAGAGGAGGTAGCAGTATGGCCCTTCCTGGGATACAAAGCTAGAGAAAATAATGCCCTTTTCCTGTCCCTTGAACCTATACAAGGATTAAGCTTCAGAAGAGGAGGGCAGCAAGTCTCTGCAGCAGGCTGGGCCATCTGTGCAGGGACAGGGAGAGCAGCCTTCCAGCAGGTGGGACCAATTCAGGGAGAAATTGCAATGTGTGCTCTACAACCAACTGCTAGATAGCTCTAGAGGATGGTAAGACAGTAAAGTCACAGCTTTGATTAAACCACATCCCTTTCATCTCACTGCTCTCTCTGCTGGAACAAGGGGCAAATCCCTGTCAGGAACCGCTTTAGGGTATCATCTGAACAGCAGCTTAGTGAGGTTAGATCTGAGGGATTGATAAGGGATAATCATCTGCTTTTAAGTGGCTTTCTTATTCCCTTTATTTGCATTAGTTTAGTATATTAATCAGACAGTCACTTCCTATCTTCTCTTCTTCCTTCCATTTTCTCTTCCTTTAACCAGCAAGACTGATATGTTCGAGCAACACCAGTGCTGTTAAGCTGGATAGCAACAACTCTGAAAGTATTTTTATTTTCCTAAAGACATAAAGTAGGGCTAGGAGGACAAAGAATGGACTTTTCAAAACTTCTAGAGCACTGAGCTATCCTTCATTTTCAACAGCATTCAAATGTCTTGCTCACAAAGATTTCAACTTAATTAGGAAGATTTAAAAATCTCACCAAGCACTGATTTAGGCAGCTGCATGTATTTCACAATCCACACACGGAAACCCCCAACCTACATCCCTATAAGCAATCACAGCGCAGGTAGGCATGTGCTGCTCAGACAAGCTGTGGCCAGGGGCCACATCTTTGGCATCTCCCTGGAAAGCCATATGGATGAAACTGAACTGCCTGAAAGCTTTAATAATATTAGCACAAGCATATTTATAGCATAGCAGCTTCTTTGCAGACATCTCCATTTACTAGGTCAATACACATCATACAGGAGGCAACCACAGATATGATTTCCTGCTGTATCCATATGTATTTCTTTCCCCAGCTTTTCTTCCTACTTCTGGGAGGCCTCATCGCCTTCCTCTCCACACCAAATCTAGGTAATAAGAGTTTGTGCTTGTGATCACCTTGCCCCTCAAGTTACAAACATCTCTTTATTAATATTTTGGTATGCATGTGTTACTAAATGCAGGGGTTAGTCCAATGATAAAAGAATTTTGTGTACACGAATGCTTTTTGTTTTCTTGGCTTAAGTCTCACTCACATAGTTTTCAGAAAATGAAATGAAAGAAGAAAAAAGAAACAGAAAAAATTATTAAAGAATCTGCTGACTTCAAGACTGTGAAAAGCACTATTTTGGTAGCCAAGTCAAGATCTCAACCTTTCTGTTCTTTTCTTCTCTCCTCTCAGTTTTCTGGTTTTGTTTGTTTGGGGGGGGGTGTTTTTGTTTGGGTTTTTGTTTTTTGTTTGTTTGGGTTTTTGTTTTGGGGGGGTTTGTTTTGGGGGGTTTTTTGTTGTTGTTGGTTTGGTTTGGGTTTTTTGGAGGGGTTGTTTGGTTTTGGTTTTGTTTGTTTTGTTGGGTTTTTTTGGGGGAGTGGTTTTTTGTTTGTTTGTTTGTTTGTTTGGGGAGAATTTTTTTGGCAGGGCATTACTACAAATGGAGGGAAATCCTAGAACAACTCTACACTGGGACAGCAGATCTAATGAACACCACCATGAAGAAGCACATTAGAGTTAGGTCAACTTGGGGATGTGAAGGGTGTTTTACCTGCTCAGATTCCCCCATTTGATTTTCCCTTTTTACTGCTACTGAGACTGCCATTTTTAAATCAGCTTGTTCTACACCACATTTTTCACTGCAGTGTTATCCAAGCCCTCTCCTCACTGCAAAGCAACAGTAAAGCTGATGGCACTCTGAACCAAAAAAACACGCTAAAAGAGAGCAAGAGTCCTCTCTGGATTTCTCCCATGCCTTTGCCCTTTGGGAGAGCAGCTTCTGGGAGGAAGACAGAGATACAATTAGATGCAGCTTCCATCTTCCTAGTTGAGAGATCCTGACAAGGAGCCAGAGCTGCCAAGTGGGAAATCTAAAATGCCTTGAGAAGTCATGGGATGGCTTGGATTAAACACAGAGCAAATTACTTTTTAGGATAGTGAGATTCTCAGAGACTAAATTTGTTTTTATTTCTCACCATTTCTATGCCCAACAACTATGAGGTGAAAGTGCAAAAGTAAGTTTTAATATTGGCATTAAAAACAGATAATAGAGTTAGATTTTTATATTTAGCATCAGTGTACAGTGCAGGCTTCATGTACAAAGTAATAGAAAGGAAATTACTTTTTATATGACTTCTAGACAGCACAGTAAGTATTCACATCTCAGTTAGTGCTGATTGTAAATATAAACCAGCATGTGTAAGAATATTCTGGCTATGCATTATAGATATCAGGTATATCTAACATTCCCAAATCTTCATTCACGAAGCCTAGCCATGATGAAGATATCTAACATAGTAAATTATTGAATATTAACATCAGTCAAGGATTTCTAAAACCATGAATATCCTCTAAACACTTTTTCAGTGGGCACAAGGGGCTATATAACCATCTCAAAAGTCCAATGAGAGTCTTGAGACAAAAACCCCATATCTTTAGCTGCCCATTATGCATTCCAGTCTCACTGCAAAGCTGCTCTTTTTCCTTCCCTTAAGCTCATTTCCATTCCAAGTAACTTTTTCTGGCCCTCCCCCCTCCTGACACATCTCTCCACCACACACAGGACAAAATCACTCCATGGCTGAAAACCCGTCCAAAGAACATCAATCTGTTGCAAGAGAAGCCAAGTTCCCAGGCTGTTTCAGCATTCAAGTATCCTTACAAGAACCCTGCAATGCTATATAACAGAAAACCAGGCATGCTGCCTTTTTGTACAGTTTCTGTTCTTCCACGTAGATGTTAATAGCCTATGTTGGTGACCTACACTAACATATTTCATTTGTTTATAATCTCACTTCATTTTTTGGTCTCGGGCGTTAACAAAGTAGTGCTAGTTTTTCTGTTTGAGTTTCAGGGTTTTTGTTTGTTCGGTATTTTTTCGTTTTCTTTCATATAGTTGTCCGGGTAGATCAAGTTTAGTCCCCACAAAACCTAAAGCTGGGTCTTGGAACATCCCCTCCAGTGTTCCCCATAGTGTAAATGAACCACAGAACTCTATGTGCTGAGAGTCCTTCCCTCTCGTCCAGGCTATGGTAGGAATGGGTGTAGGCTGTGCTCCCCGCCAGCAGAACTGGGCTGCTGTGGCTGCTCCTGGCAGGTGCAGTGTGGCTCAGTTTGGCTGCTCCAGCATTCATTCCTACTCAGATAACTGTTCCTTGGCTCCTCCTGGGAAAAGGTAAGAAAATAGTTGGAATCATCCCCCAGGAGGAATTCAGATCATAGTCTGCCAATTAGACACTGCTCCTCTAAGAAAATGTCTATATTTCTTTTCCTCCTTTAAAAACAAGTGCAAGTCCCACCAGCCCCTCCTTCTGCTAGCCTCAAATTCCACAGCCTTTTTTTGCTTCCACCCCTCACTCCTGCATTTTTACTATGTGTTCACTGCCTTGTAAACATTCTGGTCAATGGATTCTACGTTTTTTCCCTCCAGTTTTTATGCAGAACATCATGAAAAACAAACTTGGTTTCTAAACTGGGACGTTCAGACTCTGCTACCAAGAATCCATCACCACCACAGGAAACCAAAACCAAAACTATCTCCCCTTTCTTTCCTGAAGCATTCTGCCTTTTTCCTTTAAGAACTCCAAACACAAACAGGGAAAACTGTGTTATCCCCTGCTGCTTTGAGAGATGGGAATTGAACTTATCACTAATGTGAGCTCCTCAGCTCAAGTGCACTTACACTGAGGGTGACTTCAGCACTCCAACGCTATAACAAGTATTCCAGGATCCCAAGTGTTTTTTTGTAGAATGCCATATGCACATGCAAGCACACACTCAAAGAAACCCAGGACAAGACTATCTAGATTAATTGTTAAACCTTTCCTTTAAGAAATACAATGCCTGTAATTTTGTATTGGCCTGATGCCATTAGGGCTAAATAATTAAATTTAAGGAATAAAAGTAGTGGGTTTTTTACCTCTGGGGGAAAGACAACAGCTAAGCATCAGCGAACTCAAGTTTATAGCTAGCTGCAATAAGTGCTACCCAAATACAATGGCAAACACTAAACATCTCCGTCTCCTACAACCTAAACAGCTGGGGGCCTCCTGGTCTCAGTTTCTCAGTTCCATAATTAAGCTTGGCAGCAGGTTCAAATGATTTAAAACTGAATGTCACTATTTCCTCAACAAATCCCTCATCCTTGTTTTTTCTTACTTGTCAGGAGAAGACCAGCAGAACAGCAATTAGTGGTAAGCAGTGCAGTGAAAAAGAACCAAGTATACATTAATTAGGTCACTCGCCAAACACGTTCATTTCATTGGCAGATTTAATCAATGTTTTCCTGAAATGTCTTAAATCTCCTATGCTAATTTAAAGTTTTGTTATTGTTGTTACTTTAAACACAGATGGGATGCCTGGAGATTTTCAATTGCTTTCCGCAAATCCATTTCAAAATAACAACCCCTCATACAGTACATCATCAAAATTTCGGCACAGGTTTTAGGAAATGGCCTCTAATTTTATGCCAACATTTTTGTGCCTGCAAATACCTATAGGTGCAATTTTGTGGATTTAAGTAATTGCAGGTGGGTAGAGCTCTTAGATATGAAACTCTGAATTGCCCTGACTGATCAGGTACTTAGGAATAATGCCAAATAATTTAAGGGCCTGCCTGCCACTTGTGGTTCCCACAATTATTGTGAAGTGCTGGATGGTGGCATATAGCAAAGGCAAGCTCCCACTGGCACACATGGACTTTTACACTTCACCTCCGGGGAGCTCCACTTGTGTAGTGACAGGAGGGAGGGCCTTGCTGCCTCTTTGGAGAATTGAGGCAGCTCTTCCACCGCTGCTGAAAGTGGCATTAGTTACTTAAAGGGAACAGAAAGAGAGGTTTCAGGGTATCCTGGAAGCTTGGTCCCCCAATTCATATTACAGCTAGCACACCAAGGTACTTTTTTTGGACGGAAGACACTCCCTCAGCAGTCATTGTTGCTGACGCCATCGGAAAGGGAGCTGTCACGGCTGCTGAACTAATCTGCACCCACGTCAGCCTGCTCTGTCCTCCTTCTGGTCCTGACCACATGCTCTCAGGTCCTCACAGCAGCTCCCTCCTTCCTGCTGGTGCTGCCCCCAGAACCAGCTTGCCCACAGCCCCACAACCATCAACAGGTGTGAAAGGGCAACATGCAGCCAGCCACAACTCTGCACCCACCTGGTGACCCAGGTCAAAATAAAATAAAATAAAAAACGAAGAGCAGAAGAAGTGTAGTTTCCCAGAAGGGAGGAGTGGAGCGCCTTGGCATGATGCACAGTTGGAGCTCTGCAAAGACAGTAACCTCCAGAGGGGGGCTGAAAAAGAAGGAGCCATAACAAAGGAGGGAAGATAAGCTGGGGATGATGAGCTCTCAGCTTCACCCTGACACAGGGCCAAACATCAATATCTGACCTCTGATCAAGTGCCGCTTTAAATCACTTGAATTCAAGACAACTAGTACACTCCGTTTTCCAGGTCCTCCCCACACAAACACAGACCGGAGACCTGACCCATTCAGCCAGGAGACTGGCATGGAGTCTGTGCATTAGTTCAAGTAGCGTGCATGGGTAACCTGTCTCGGTATATATAAAAAAGTACCTAAATATACTGATGGGGAGCTCACACATTCTGAGGAGCTCTTCTGGTTCCACTGACATCAACAAACTCACTGCATCAGAAGTGTTAGTGCTTTGTTTCTTTAAGTTAACATCTTTGCACCCTGCTTGACAGATGGAAAAGGCCGACTGACTGCTGTCCCACACAACCTTCAGTCCTGCCAGTCCTCCTGTACTAGGGACTGATGTTGGAACTTAAGAGAAGCTACAGAAAAGGAGGGACTCCAGCTCTAACATCTTCCCATCTTGTAGAGTTTGACTTTGTCACAATGACTCCTTTTGGCAGCAAGATTTGTGTAAATTTTGCATAATATTACATAATAGTGGAGATATTTCTTTTTAAAGATAAACCCAAAATTGCTTATGTGTAATTACAACAATTCCATTATACCTAAACTTTTTTCTGGGTCTGATGTACCAGACCACTTGGAACTCTGCTTCCCACCAGGGTACAATGCCTTTTTAATGTAAGTTCCCAGTCCTGGTTTCTGACCGTCTAGAATTAAGTATGTCCGATCTGAAATCCAGAACAGACAAGACAGAGTATATCATACAGGTTGGGTCTTCAAGAGGTGTAAGGGTTGTTTGGACAAAAAGGAGTTATTTTAAGTAAGTGTTTTCTTTTTTTCATCAATGTTTCTGTTAATGTTGCTCAGAGATTGGAAATTGAAAACCATCCCCAAAAGGAGATGTGGTGAGGGAGAGGAATACCAACCTAGGGAGGAGGCAGTAGTCAAAATTACTTGCTGAAAAACCATGAAATAAAATATATTAATGACAAATATCTTACTTTAACTTTATGCTGTCACCTCCATACATATCTGTATATACATACATTTGAAGATACCAGCACAAAGTTTTTACCAAAACATTAGTAAATATACACAACTAAGCAAATATATAATAATCAGTGAGTTGTGTCTCCTACAAGCATAGATAAAACCACTTGGATTTCATGAAAACCTAAGTTAATTTGAGTTGTAAAGTTCACTTTTGCCCAGCATTTATTTAGAGTGTCTCTTAAAAGACAGTATTCATTCTGACAATTAGGTAGTCCACAAAAAAGTGATTATCCAGTTATTTACTATGCAATTTTCAGACATTGTTTTATGCTCAGCTAAAGAATCAAATTAAAGTCTTATAAACCTTGGAAAATTAGAGTTAGCAAGCAAAGAGGTTGAATCACCCTTGAACACAAAATTACTGAAAACGGCCTTTTCTTTCATTGTTCAAATTGTGCTAAAATATTCCTACAGCTCCTAATGCTCAGAGTAATAGTAAAACAGTCTACACTATTATTATTTTTAAACCTCTACTGTATAAAACTGTTCTTGGTGGCTAGAAAGTGGTGAATCATCATCTTTTAATTAAAACAGCTAATATATAGTTAGAAAAATAATTGGAAATGCAGAGTCTTAAATGCAAGAAAGAAAAGATAGTCCTTCATATCAGATCACTCCCCAGAGACGCACCTACGTTGTTAAGTATGCACATATAGCTGACTTTTTGTTGTTTGCTTTAGCTTGATATGGAAATACAGCACAAAACTGTCACTTTGATTATGTTCCTGCAGTGATTTCTTTTACCTCTTGCATTATTTGAATCCCCTTTTTAACAAAAGGGAGAAAAACAACACTGTAGGTAACTATCGAACAATTTTTAGACATCTGTTTGCAAACACATTCTTAATTTGAACATTCAATTACTTTGATTTAAACAGTGTATATGAATACAGGTTATTATTAACTACATGAGTATTTCATGATAATACTTCTGTGCAAAACTGAAGAATGGAACTTGCGATGATCTGTTCATGTATTTTAAAATGTTACTAAATTGAAACATTTTTGTAATCTCCAATAGGTAAAGGTAATAGTACAATAAAACCCATAAAACTTTGGTATGTGGGAAAGAAGTGTTTATACAATAAATAAGTAACTATATGTATATGCATATTCATGTCGATTTTTCTGAAAGTTAATGCTTCCAAAAACAGTCTCTGAAAGAACATAAGCAGATCTCAAAAACTGACAAAAGCTCTCTGTGAAATATGGTTGCAATAACAACAGTGAGGGGGCGAGGGATAAGTAGTTACAAATTTAGCAAATATACCTTTCAAGAAAATGATATTGCTCTTGACTACTCTCTCTCAACATTTACATTGCATTTCTAGCAATTCAGAATCACAAAGACTGGCAAAGCGGAGAAGATTCTAGAAAGAGCACAAACATAGCCATAAAAAAACAGATTTTGCAAATGGTAGAACTCTATTTGTTTATCCCTAAAAATATGCCAAGTGTTTGAGGCCTTAAAAGTGAACCTATATGTGAGTGAATACTCATGGGTCACCCTAATTGCAGCACATGACCAGCACAGAAAGACCCAAGACTTCATGAGGACCTGTCAAAGAATGAAAATGTTGGTGAAAATAAACCAAAAGAGAAGTTGAGAAATATTTCCTGGTATTTCCTAACAGCCTGGACTTGGATTAATTATACAAAGCCAATGACGGAAAATTCATTGCTCAAGTTACTAAATATGGATTGAATAAAGAAGAGAACATATTGTAAATCTTGCAGTGGCAGAAGGACAAGAGATAAACACACTTTTCCATCTTCAACTTTTGAAGCAAATCTCTCTGCAAGTCTCATTGATTCACTGTCAAAATCCAAAATAAAGATTAACTCTATTTTTCAATACAGGGATAGCTCACATCTACAGTTTCCATATAAACTAATGTATGATTTCACATTATGGTTATTTACTACCATAACATTTTTTATCAATATATTAGTTGTATAATGTAATCATTAAGATTATTTTCACTAGACTTGTTTACCATAAGACATTCATTGTGGCTCTGCAGCTGAGCTAAATTTCACACTTGAAACAGCGATTGAATAAAGCACAATGTTCTCCCAAAAAACAAGTACTACGAAAGCAGTGCTTAGTTACATATTTACATAAAAGGGAGGGAAGGATACAATAGCTGTTTCTTTCCTTAAGTGAAGAAATACTCCATTACTCAGAAGTGATGATATTTTGCAATATCCAGTACAAAATAGCCAGAACTTGCAGTTTCAGATTTAGATCACCTACTTTGAGATACAGAGTTATGGAATCGATTAATAGCTTCACCGAAAAATTTGAAAGGAACCCTTGCACCCAAGACTGAAAAAGGGTTCACTTTTTAAACACTATTTTTCATAGTCACTTTTCTTTCTCATTACAGGAACATCCAGATGCTGAAGTTTCAAAATACCACAAGAAAGAATATTTTCTTGGTATTTCCAGCCCGGCAGGAAACACTGACACTCTCATGAGAAAGTCTGCTCTTCTGAGCTTTCATGCTCAGTTATGCAGACTCCAGAGCTTTACTTAGCCTGGATAATGTTTGGGTAAGATATGAAACCAAATCTCTTGAGATTTGTCCATCACTTATTTTAGAGCTGAGCGACTTGAGTGAAAAACCTGGTGTACAGAAACAGTTTAGAAAAAAATCATTCAGCCATTACCTCTGAAAGTTCCCAGCGCCTGTATTAGACAACCAATTTTCTCTTCTAAATACTGGACTTCAGTTTACCCGAAGCTAAGCAAGTTATCCTCCAGCTGTTCACCAAAAGGACATATAACCTAGGAAACTATGAGACTAACTCCAGTGCTCCCGACTAGTTAGAAATGAATGTTAATACTGTCATGCATCTTTTAGGCTTGGTATCTGGCATGGCACTCCAGCAGGCATTTATGGACAGACAAAACAGTGAATCAATGGGTGCTTTCCTTCCAGTGTACAGTACCTATGGAAGACAGCAATGAAATATTGGAAGGTGGAAAATGAAATCTCTCAGCAGTCAACTCTTCCAGCATTCATTTTAAACAATGATACTATTCTAGGAGGCAAAGGAGGATGTTCTGTATCACCCAGGGCTCTTTGTAAGAAATGAAATATTCCATTCTCTTCCTCCCAGCACTGGATTGCTCAGCAATCTTAACATTAAGTAACCACAAATACTTATGAGTAGGAAGAAACAACCTGACAAGAGAAGATGCATTTGGTGATCACACAGTGATTACTGTACTTTATTAAAAATAATTTTCTTTTCAGTATGTTTTGACAAGAAAATAGAAAGCATCTTGTGCAGGCTTCAGGAAATATTAAAATAATCCAAGGTGATGAACATGTTATTATCCAGTCTGTTTCAGAGGGAGGATGTTCAAGTACTGAAATGGTTTTCATTTCAAATACACATTCATTTTCAAGACATCGCACTTGAAGAATTGGACTGTATATTTGTCATACAGTAAGCAGTGATAAAGAGCACAGCAATTTATGTTCTTTATGCAAACCACTTGTAATTCAGAAATCAACTAGAGTTTCTAAAAGGCATAAAAGTGATAGCACTTTCCCAAGAAAGTGAAATGTTTTTTTCATGCCAGTTGGCCAATTCTGGCATATCAACCTTTGCTATGATAAACATTTTGGATAACATGCAAAGAGCTCCTATTTCAACCAATCAACGCTCATGATGTCTTGGAGCTTTAGGCAGAGATGAGCAATACCTTCTGAATATTTCATGATTCTGATACTAAGAAAAGGATCCTGATACTACCATCACCATAATGCTAAAACACTGATGACCTTTGAGCAAGAGGTCAATGTGCTTTCAAGAAATGACTGGTGGTCACAACCAGCATTACACCTGTGCTATGGAGGGAAAGCACAGCAGAGATGGGCAGCACAGAGCAGGATAAGCCACAATACACAGACCAGAACAAAATCTATGTTAAAGACACTGCGTACATTCAGTGCCCAATGATTTTGGACTTAGACAGCATTTCAGATGATCAGAATTTAAGTATCCTTATAGTTTTATAGCTATATAGCCCAGGGTGTTCTTCTCTTTTTGTGGTTAAATACTAGTTGTACCTTCTGAGCCTTTTGTCATACCATACTTATCTGCAGCCTTAAGTTCAAAAATGGTATTATTTTTTCAGATTCAAGATAGTTCTACAATCTAGGTAAGCGGAAGACACAGATAAAGTGGGTGAAATGCTGGGTTTTAATCAAATCTGAATTTCTGAACTACTAGAAGTTACCCATAATTATAAATCACATATCTCTAATACAAGAAAAAGAATAAAGTGAATAATATATTTGAATCTTAAGCAAACATTTTCCTTCCTTCCTACTTTGAATTTAAGGTAACTAGTGTCAGCTTGCATTTAACATCACCTGCTGGTACAGTATGTGGGGGTCACAGACCACAAAGGTCTAATGAAGATGCTATCCAGAGCGCATACTGAAGCCAGCTGGATGATGACTGTGAGGCATCAGGAGGTCAAACCAGCAGGAGCACAATCCCCTGTGTACAAATGCCAATGTGTAGGAAGCTTCTTGCACACTGAAATTCATGTTCACAAGCTTTCACAGAGCTTGTAGAGAAAAAAGGCAAAAATATGGGACTGCAAGAGGCATCCCGGGGCTTCCTGGAATGTGGATGATGAAAACTCTACACTAGATGATCACATGGGGTTATACTGGTGAATTACACAATTCTTTTAATATTATCCTTTTCCTACTGGAATGATCTCACCTGATAAATCTTTGTACCATATTCGTTGCCTTCAGAACGGTGCCCATTATTGGCTTGGGCATTTACAAGATCATCTGATACTTTGCCTCCAGATAAGTTTCCAACTTTTCACGCAGAGTTTCTCCTACTTCCTAAATACATGATTTTACTCTTGGATTTGTTCTCTGTTTCTTAGAATCCAGTCTAATTGTGATCATCTAATTATTTATCTGTGTAATTGCATAATGCTTCTCAACTTTGTGTCATCATGGCTAGGCTTCGCGAACGAAGATTAAGGAAGGCTCTATCCACATTTGTTACAAGCACGCTGGTGGCTAATGAAGCCAATATGAGATAGACATATCCGATTGCAAAAGGCACAGCAGAAAGACTCCTTAGGTGGTATATTCTGCAGGACACGATTCTTTCTGCGTTGTCTTTTCTCCTCAAGAGTGATCCTGCATGCGTTCTCAAAGGAGACAGCTGCGTTATAGATGGTGTGCCTCCAGACCTCCCGATTGGAGGCCAGAGTAGACCAAGAGTTTTGGGAGCAATATCATTAATGAAGAAATGGGAAATCTGGTATATACCTTAGAAGTAGAGGGGATGGTGGGTGTTGCCAATGATGCTGATTGGTATGTCCAATCCCGTATTCAGATCATAAGAATATCAACAAGGAGCTACATCAGTGGTGACTATCTTCAGTAGCTCTTCCTAAATTTTCAGGCATCCTCTGAACATAAAACTATTTTATTTAGGATCCCTGGATACCTTTAAGGATTTAACTAAAAAGCAAACTCATCGATATATATTGCCAGTGAAAGGCCAAATATACAATGGAAGACAACTTTCACCCCCTGAATCCTATTTAAGGTATGCATTTAATAATAATTCCTATTAATAATAGAAGATAAACGTGAGGATGGGGGATTTTATGTGCTAAAGCATTCTTTTTAAAAATGAAAGTGAAGGTAATTCAGATAGAATCATATTTTGTTATTAATGAGTGATATTTTATTATTAGAAATATCACATTTTTTATAAATTACACAGAAAATTACTGAGAGATGCCCAGGTCTGTAGTAGGATCTCAGTTTGCAGAGATCGGTTGTGCATCAGCTTAGAACATCAAATAAACAAAAAATGAAAGAGGAAGCAGCGAGGAGTTTTGCTGGAACACGCAAACCCAACAAACATATTTTGCCCTGGAAGCCAAACTGCACAAAAAGAGCAAAAGACATTTGAAATGCCCAGAAGGGCATTGATACACCAGATCAAAGAAATAAGGAGCCAGTAATCTAAAATTAGTTTTCAGCCTTTCAAGAAATGGTGCTGAATCTCAGACACTTGCATGTGTAGGTTCTTGGTCAGTCGCCTGGCCCACATTCACTATAGCAGGCGAGACAGAACAGTCGAAGGCACTGCAGCGCTCCTCTCACACACACTCCAAATACATGTTGGTGTAGTCAATGCAGAGATGTGTAAATGTTTTGAGACTGAATGTCTGCTTCCTGTCAACAGCAAGAATTAGCCAGACAAATATCCGGCAGGCACGATTGTGCTTTCTTTAGAGTATAAATGCACTACAAAATTTGCAGGCTGCTTGCTTTGTCACTGGCCTGTTGCTCTCAAAGCCTTTTTTGTGACCAAATGCAAAGGAAAGTAGCTTCCCACACCATGACTAGATGCTGAAAGCAGTAAGGTGTGGAGGAAGATGATGAGGTACTAGCTGGCTGAAAAAATGAACACAGAGTTGTTACTCAGGGTCCATGATCAAAAGGGTGTCCACAAAAAGCAACCCATCTCATTTCCATTACACAGAGGTGGCAGCCTTGGCAGCAGCTTGCTAATCTACCCTTATACCTTTCTAGTATTAATTATACTGTAAAATGCCATTTTGTATTTCTAGGGAAAGACTTGGAAATCTTTCTTCCAGAGGTGACACAGGCAGGAGGTGCATCAATCAGGAGATGGCATACCCATGTATTTCTGCATATAATGCAATCAGATCATCCTGTATTGGGTATTTCTATTACATTGAGATGATATTGTGTTATATGACTCTGAGAGCAGGTATATTTTTTACTGCTAAAGGGTGAGGGTGGGGGGTACAGCTCCCTGTATGTGGCTGGGAAAGGATAAAACAGTCCTCATGTTCATAACCCTCTGGGAGGGGGTTGTCTAACTCAAGTAATCACTCCCTAGAGATGCAGATTCTCTCACATGCCAGGCTTGGAATCTTTGAAGGAAATGGGGATTGCCACTGTCATATCTAGTCACAGGGCACAACAGCCTCACCCTCCCTAGCGCTCTCTGCTGCACTGGAAGACAACATGAGGTTCCAGCAACAGACAGGGAGGACATTTGGAAAATCTCCCTAGCCTTCTAGAAACCATACCATTCTGTCCTTTAATTTTATTACTAATTTTTTTTCTTTTTTTTCTCCCCAGATGGCTGCATGTGAAAAAGAAGTAGCCTTTCTTTGCCTTTATCTAGAAACAAGCAGGTGGAGTAGATGAAGGACCTCATGCAAAATATGACAGTGTGATATGATGGGAGACAGACTATGGTGTTAGGCAGCCCTTCCCTCCCTTAGTCTACACTGCAATTACATTTAATTAGCATGCCCATTTCACTTTCCTATCAGGAATTTTGTCATTTAGGAAATCTGCACTTATTGCATCAAGGCATTGTTGTCCCAGACAATGAAAACTAATTTTTTTTTTTAAATAAGTTAAAAAAAAGAAGTCCAGCAAATCCTGTAATTCCAATCCTGATGTATACACGCGGCACAAGTGCATTGCACTTGTTTAATGGGCTAAGCAACAGAATCAAGCTTCCCTCAGGAAAGTCAAAATTTCAGTGTATGCAAGGAAAATTGAGAAAAAGTCAACTTCCAACCAAAAAATAAACTCCACATTTAATAGCTTAAAATGAAGCCACTGAAGACTAAACATCTGGGCTTTTTGGATATTATCCCAGATACTGCGTGTAGCACCAAAGCTCTTCATCACAGTATCCTCTTAAGAATTTGAATAAAATCATTTCCTCAATATATGTTGTTTCTCTGTGGAACATCAAAAAACATGTATGTGGTAGTAAGATCTTGGGGCAAGGTGTTTTTTTAATACATATGTAGAGATCATGCAGAACCACAGCACTTTGATTTTCTTTGGGTTCTCTGGGACTTTACATAATACTGTATATACATAATACAGTATACATAATACATAATACTATAATATATAATACTATAATACATAATCACCATTATTCAGCATTGCCAACAGCAACAACCAGTGTGGACCACAAAAGAAGCCAGTTAGAGGGGGATTATCAGAAACATTCTAATAAATCAGCAGCATTTCTAGAACTGCCACTGGAAGTCAGTGGAATTTTCTGCTCTTGAAATGCAACAGGCACACCCACAGCACATTTCACCAGCATCCATTAGAGACCTTCCCACCAGCATTGAACAAAGCTGTATGCCCACCTGGCAGAGCAGTGCATTAACAGTGTGGTCCTTCCAGGATATTTAGGCCTGTTTCTCAAGTATAAAAAGGTCTAGCAGAGCACCACTGCGTCATTGTTTCAGTGCTAGTTTGGACAGGCCTACGCAGTTCAGTACAGCACTGCACTGTCTGTTCCGAGATGCTCAGATGCTTTTGAAAACCCCAGTTCCTGCACAACTTGTTTTGAGATCTTCACTGGCCCCACCTTCCAGTCAGTACCAGGCATGCTTGGATTCAGCCTGAATTTACTGGGACTGCTGCACAAAATTCTGTAGCTGGTTCTGTGTAGGTCAGATTGATCAGTGCATACATTTAAACTCTGAGAACTTCTGAGAAAGAACGTATGGAACATGGCCACTGGAAAGTAACTGAACCAGCACAACATTTCATAAGCCAGAGGCACAGGGATTATAACAACAGCCAAACTACACAGTGCAAGAGAGCCACACAAAAGACAAAAAGCATTGGATAAGGCTGCAACAGAATTAGCCTTAATAGACAATGCCTCCCTAGAGCTTTTATGCTCACGGCCAAGCAAAACGGTTCTGCACAGGAAGACAAGAACTGCAGACTTCTGGCATGGGTCTTGAGACATAAACAGTATGAGAGACTTGTTCCCATAGCAGAACAAAGAGGTGAAGCAGACTCCCTTGAAACAAACAATTCCTGGCCATCATACCATCCAAACAAGCACAAATAAAACTAAGTGCTTCATTTAAGTTTTCCCTTTATTTTTACACATATAAAATAAAGTAGAAAATAATATTTTTAAAAGTTGATAGCTTTTTTTTTTTTTATGGACCTTCCTCTAGCAAAACACACACGATCATATTCTCCCTTTTTTTAGAGATACATTGGTACTGGGAAGCTGTGTGGTAGGCTGCTTTTTTTGTTTCTTTTTTTTCCAAACAGACTTGTCTATTTTCTTTCCAGCCCTGAGATGATCCCTCCTATTCTTCACTTTCCAGCTCCTCCTCTCCCTGCTCCTCTAAGGTGACTTAAAAAGAGAAAGACTTACAAGTAGGCTAGGAAGATGGCTTGATTAATGACTTTTTCACTTCTGTAAGTCATTTCAAAGGAATCATTCTATCCAGGGATGACAAGAGGGAAAATGTTTCTATAAAACCCTGTATACTTCCAGCAAATACATAAGCATACCAATAGAGGCAAGGAGTGAAGACCTCATGCTCTAGCTATGCAATTCTTTTCATTTCCTGTTTGTTTGCTTTTTCTCCCCAGATTTTCTGGTTTTCTCATACTTCCTGCTATGTTTCAAACAAATCTTTCCTTTACTGCGTTTTATGTCTTTCTGCCATTTTCTTCCATCATCCCCTCTTCCCTAGCCTGTTTTCTTAGCCTCACCAGCCCCCAATTTACTTTCTCTGCTAATTTAGCTATTAAGATGGAAAACTACAAGGACTTTGGAAAAAAGGTTAAAAATAAGCAGATAAGTCTTTTTTTTTTGCAATAATAGTGCAAGAAATGAATCAATTAGGGAAAAAAATAAAGAAAAACTAACCCAAGTCTTCGCTTGGAATTTAAGCTTTCTTTCAGTTAAAAAAAAAAACTTCTTGTCCAATACGTTTCTGTACTCACTGATTTTATCCAAAATGTGGAGTAGACTTGCCAAAATATCATGAGAGTCTTACTACTAATGAGACTTTTAGACAGAGAAAATGCCAGAGTTTCCAGATAAACAGAAACAGAAAGTACTAAGTACTAAAATGGAAAATTTCTCTGAGGAAGGAGTCCAGCCCTATATCTCAAGCAAGACCAAGCCCATAAAGTGCTGTATGTACATTTTTAATACTCCAACATGGTAATCAACTTTTTAAGATTCAGTCTAGCTGCCTCAGGAGGGGCTTTGTTATCAACACCCCACAATGCAAAGGATAGCTTGATCGAAGCTGAAGGGCCAAAGGCACAGAACAAAGAAATTGAAACCTTATCTTGACAGATGCTGCAGTTTGGGGTTGCAGCACATTTCTAGGGCAGGTTGAGAAAGACAATACTCTGCTGATGTCACAGCCTTTGGTTGCCTGCATAATTCCCTGCTGCAACTTGCTTCACAGACACTTGCTTCTGTCCTATAAACATAGCTAAAAAACATTCAAGATGGACTTGGGGCCTTGGAAAGTTTCTGAACATACTTAAAATAATTATTTTTTATCAAAGGAACATGTATTAGAAGATTTTTTTTTTTTCTCAAGTATGGTTGCTACAGGAGAAAACTTATTCACTGAAGCACAATCGAAGATAGCTCAGCTTCCAAACCTCAGTTTTCCCCAGCTTCAGGTAATCTTGACTAATTTACGAGGACAGGAACTCTTGTTCCTCGTGTGTCAGAGGAAATGGAGAGTAGCTCCTTCGTAGGACATGTCAGAGCACCAATGCTAGATTCATTTTCTGAACCACCTCTGAAGCAGTTTCTCTCCGCAGAGAGCTCTCTACAGAGCCTAAAGAAACCAGTTTTCAAACTGAGACTTTTGTGTTTGTTTCAAAATTTGGGCAGGGTGAACATGTCCCTCCACAAGTGTCACTATTTAGCCTTCACCAAGCTTACAGTGTGGGGCAAGATCTTGCCAGCTTATGGCATGTGCCAAAGGAAGAAAAAAGGAAGGGAAAGGAGGACGAGACTCTTACACTTGGATTGTACACAGAGGAAGGGACAGGGTATCGAGGCACTCATGCAAGGCACAACACAGGTGGATAAGGAAATTAAAAAAAATCAGGAATACTTGCACATTGGATTTTAGTTCTAATAAATAAAAACTAGGGCAATGCATCCATTTTTATCACAAGGCTCCACTAATGAGAACACTGTTAATGAGAACACAACATGGACAAAAGCTTCTCTCAAAGCTCATTCATTCAACCAAACACTTCCCAGTCAAAATCCAGAAAGACTTAATAGGGATTAGCTCATTTTCATTGCAAGCCAGAGGCCTTCGGAACAAAAATACCAAGTGTTTGGTCAGGAAATTAATTTGCGCCAAATATTGTTCTCATTTGCTCTTGGTCTTTCTTTCCCTCCCCTCTCTGTTCTCTCCCAGTGATGATGAAGGCTATGACTGTCACCACTACTTCTTCCTGTTACCACATAGGAAAGACTGAGGCAAAAGGCTCTTACTCGATTCCATTCATTGCAGCTGGGTCATGCAGGCAAACCACAGTGAGCTGGTACAATGAAAAGCAAGTTTTAGCTGGAAAGCATGATTTTTTTTGCCTCTAATTGTTCTGCTCTCTTATATCATTTTAAAGCAATGTGCTACTATGTATATCTTAAGGAGCTGAATGAATTAAAACCAAGGCATCCTTTCTCCTTTAATTCTTTTTCCTTACAAAGCAGGCAGAGCATACAAGCATGCATATTATTATATGTATGCAAAATAACTTTTAAATAAAAATAAGAGGTCAAGTTTTCAGTTGGTGTAATTTACCATATTGACAACATACCCACACCAAGTATGTAGCACCTTAATAAATCCTGAAGTGCTCCCTTAAATTTGCATAATACATATGCACTATCACTCAAATCCAAATGTGGATTGATACAGACATACCACCAAACAAACAACTCACTGCACAGACACAGACTATAATAATCATCATTCTCTGATTATGGGTGATGCCCAACAGATTAGTTAGCTACTGGAAACCACTTTAACTACCAAGCTGGCTCAATTTAATGAGCATTTCACTCACCCTCAATGAGATTCTCTTTGAAATAAAAATGCAAAAAAATAAGTCTTTCAGTTTCTGGTGATCTTAACTGAAAGCGGAAGAAAGCATTACAGATTTCAGGTACATCTCCTAAAGTTTGTCATTGCCATGGGAGATCAAAGCATTTTTCTTAATCTCTTCTTAACTAAAACAATTTAAGCCCATTTTCATTGTTACTGCCCTAGGTTGTACCTTTCAAGGACAGTTCCACTGTTTTTAATCTAAAATACAATAACTTGCTTCTTACACTACACACATAAATTTCCAAATCTCCCTGTGCAAGGGAAGGGCAGTAAACTGAGAAAAGGACAATGACTGTAACTTCACATGTGGAAAGCCTGTTTCCTAGCAGGGGATCAATAACAGTTGAATGCATTACAGTCACAGAGAAACCGGCACCAAGTTTGCTTTGTTGCTGCTGGAGGTCACTACTGCCCTCAGTGCAACTGAGCCTGATGGCATTTATATCCAGGGTAGAAATGTGCAGGGATCCCTGAAAGAGCTCCAAACAAGCCAGTCTGCTTGCTGGAACAAATATAGCTGCAGGACCCAGGGAAACGGGTCAGTGCAGACTCAGGTTAGCACAGCAAGTGTCTTACAAATATTTCTACTTTTCCCACAGCCTAAGTAAGACTTTTCTAATTCTTTTGGCCCCACTTACATCATAATCTTAACAAGCTACATCCATCTTCTTAGTAAAAATAGTAATGTTAAAAAGTCTTAAAAGTACAAGTCTTATGAGGAGTGGCTGGGGAAACTGAGGTTGTTAAGCCTGAAGAAAAGGAGAAGGCTCAGGGAAGACCTTATTGCTCGCTATAACTACTGAAAGGAGATTGTAGAGAGGTGAATGTTGGTCTCTTTGCCCAAATAACAAGAGATAGGACAAGAGGAAATGTCCTTAAGTTGTGCCAGAGGAGGTATAGATTGGATATTAGGAAGATTTTCTTCACTGAAATGGTTGTCAAGCATTGCAACAGGCTGCCCAGTGAAGTGGTTGAGCACCATCCCTGGAGGTATTTAAAAGATGCCTAGATGTGTTACTTGGGGACATGGTTTAGTGATGGACTTGGAAGTGCTGTGGTAATGGTTAGATTCAGTGATTTTAAAGGTCTTTTCCAACCTAAACAATTCTATCTATTTTTATCTCAGCTTCATCTTTGGAGGAATTATTCCTTCCTCTCAGAAAGGAAGGATGCGTTGGTCCAGCTCACAGGGCTAAAATCCAAAGAGTAAAATAAAAGATACAGTCTCAGCGATTGCCCTAGATCACCAAAGAGGGAATGTTACCCTATTTTATCTCCCTTTCTGTTTATCAGTTGAGCTTATCCTTTTTATTCCCTTCACAACACCAATGCTAAACAGTCTGCCGACCTTCCTATAACTTAACCTCTTGCAGCCTCAATTTCTTTTTCTGTAAAATGGGAGTAATACATTTATATTCACTTTTTGGCAACTAGACTAACTAATCCAATTAACCAGTTATCACGCATTTGTAAAGCATTGTAAGCTTCTCAGATGCAAAGCACAAAGTTTTACTATCATTGTTGCAAAAATAATCAAAATTCAGAGGGAAGGGAAGATGCCAGCTGGCAGATTGACTATCCAGTCTTACTTATTGGCAGCAGGACCATTGCTGATTATGCAGGCTTGTGCTTCCAGTCTTCAACTGGTTAAGGAGCTGTTGTCAGCTTATTTCACAGAAAGCTCCTCATGGTTCAAAATACTGTCTGATCAGCTTCTTTTCATGGAGCCAGGATTCCCTAAAGCACACACTTAGTGTAAAACCAGCATTTAGGTGCTCTGGTTAATCAGACTCACAATAAAAAAACTTCTTCAACACAAGAAAATAAAAAAGGGTTTTTCCTCACAAAAATATGCATATGTTAGAGTATTTAAGGCCAAAAATCCTCTTGATTAAATTCATCTCTAAACCTCACATTTGTGTAGAGTTTGTTTCAGCTAAGTGTATGCATATATATATACATATACATATATATATATACAAACATATATACTCATACCATTTACATTTAATTTAAATAAATCCTTTCCTTGGGACTTGTGTCTTGATGTTGCAGAAAGATTGCAAGACTCTACTAGGCTTTCACTCCTATTCATGACATCTGAATTATGCAGGTCTAACGGGTAGATTCCAATTTAAAAGGACCTTTCTGGCTGCCTAAGAAAAGTTACGCTAGCCACGGACACAGAAAGATAGATGTGTGGCACAGAATACAGCGAAGTAACAGACTTTATAATGGCAAGCACAGACTCTTGTTGAAAGCTGAAAAGTATCAAAATCTCTGAGGATGTACAATTACTTCTGAAACAGAAGTTTGGAACATTTGGACCGTGGCTGCATCAGCAAACAGCAAAAAAGGTTATCAAACGAGGCAACAAACAGAATCTCATCCTCAAGTAATTACTCTTCCTGGAATAAGCAATAGTTAATGATGAGAAGCAGACAGAAAGCCACTGAAAAACAAAAATAAAAACACAATTTACTCGAAGAGAGAAGATGGTTACCAGTCACAGGAAGCATCATTAATTAGGACTTCTAAAGAAGATTTCTCATCTTGTAGGAACTTATTAGTAACTGATTGCTCCCAGGTAGGTTTCAAAACACATGAAAATAAGAATTATATAATGTTACTAACTGGAAGATGACTATGATGATGAGATCACAGATCAAATCTACAATTTCTTTTTTTTTGCAAATTCTCACAAGTTAGAACAGGAAACTTTACTATAATGTTGGGGATATTGACAACTGAATAGAGAAAACAACAGGCAAGTCAGACACTGATAACCAATGCCTACTCAGTAGAATACCAAGTTGACCACCAGAGCACTGCTTCCTCACATCTGTGCCACCATGTAATTTGAAATGTATCTATGTATTAGACCACCTCCTCAGGATGTCAGGGGAACTAACATCATGAGCAACTTAATTTCTGATACATAAAACTATAAATCTAGCTAGGGCGAACCTGATGCTCTCACACTTTTAGGAAAGGCAACAGCTAGCAGAAGGCTGAAGGGTCTAAGAGAAGCTCTGATACCACTGGAGAAATCTAGGCTGACTGAAAGAGCAGGCTTCAGTGTTCTTAGGTCTAGTTAGGATCTCAAGAAGTAACTATTGACACACTACCATTTTGTCTATACGACAACTGAAAGGCAGTACAGCAGTTACAGCTGCAAACAGTATACAAAGAGGCTCATCTGAAAGCTTGCATAAGCAGGGATACCAGCGCTAGAAACAGAACAAGTTAAACCAAATGTTAATTTCTCAAAAATATGTCCTCAAAGAAAAAGGCTGGAAAACACTGTGTAAATCAAAGGTGATCTAAATGAGTCTGATTATTGGTGACAGGCAAAATAGATGACCCATATTAGCATATCTGAGGGAAAAGCAGACTGGATTTCTGAGTCCAGAAGATCATGTGCCTACCAGATTTTCACCTTCAGAACAGTTACTGAGAATCACATCAAATGGCAAAACAAGATCATTAGCTTAATCAGTTTTTGATGGCATCTGACAGCCTCCATCACTTCTCACTTAAACACTAACAGAGGCATCTGAAGGTTGATCAGAAGCAAAACAGACCTTCATTGTCACAGACACAAGAGGCCATGGCTGTGTTGCTCTTGTCACCAGAGAAGAACAGCATAAACTATTTGTTTTTAAGGTCTTGAAAGACAACATGAAAAGAGTCCCCTTAGAGTTCACCCTATTCCAGTAGTAGCCACCTTCCAGCCCATCCCAACACCTTGTTGGCCATGGCACCAAAAAATGTAAGTTCCCAGGGCCCTGCCATGGTTGACATACACAGCAGGACCACTGCCATTATGGTCCAGGCTACTGTTTATTTTGTCCATTTGTAACAACTCTGCATCTTTATATGCCATGGATTCCTATTAAAAATAACAACAAGCCATAACATGAGCTTTCAAAGCGAAGCAATAATATAAAGGCATGCGAGAAAAATATGGGTTTTGTCTTCTGCAGAACACTGCAAGATTTTGATATAAAGAATGGATAAACGCATATTATCTAAAATCAGCGTACTCTTTTAGCATGAGACCAAGGTTTGGCATTCAGTGCCAAAATAGCAAAGTCACGAGTTCAAGTGTCACACAGGCATTTCTCAAAAATTCATACAATTCATACACAGTAATGATAACACAAACAAGATGCTGTTAACAATAAGTTGACAAAACCAGAAATCACAAATGAATTTCTAAAGTAAAGAAGTAGAAAACACGACAGAATTCATATATATTGGCACTGGCATGAATGTTAAGAGAGCTATTCAAAATGATCTACTGGCAAACTGTTAAGCACTTCCTCATGCAAAGAAAACCAAAATCTGGTCGTCAAATCCAACACTTAAGACTGCAGCACATGCACTCTTCACCTTAACAAATTGGTATAGAAAAATACCCTTGAAAGATAGGTTTGTTGTAATTGTCTCTGTAATTTATCTTAAAAATAGGATGAAAGTACCTAGTTCATTTGCTAAGAACAAAGCCTTACCATCTATCTTGGCAGGAGAACCACCATGCAGCTGGGGAACATGTAAGGGTATCTCTCCTTTGGCCTTTCCTCAGAAAGAGAGAATCTATGGGACCTCATAGAGCAAATGCACCAAGACCAGGCCAGGAGTGTCCAAGAGTTACTCCTTGAGATTACAGGATGCATTTTGGTTAAAATACATCATCTATATACATTTATTGCCCATATTCTACTTTTGTCTATCCTCCATAGGATATATCACTGGACCTACAAGTATTTCTGGATCTTTTTCTTGCTATAAAAAGAAAACTCTGGGTTTCTACTGTTGGCAGTTCTTTCCTCTCAGATTTCTCGGTATTGGTAACTTATCTAAAAGTCAAACTCAGGAGTTTATTTTCCTAATAATTTGTGATTTGTTGGTGATTTTCTTTTTTAGTGTTTGGGTTTGGCAAAAGTTGAGGTTTGAGAAACCGGAATAAAGAAACCTGACTAAGCACATAATGCTACCTCTTCAAGGGCTATTTTAAAAGACAAAAAATAGGACACTGTGATAATCATTGATTATTTGCGTTATAGTTTAGAAGAAAGGTTTGCACTAAGTTTGGGGCCCACATTGCAAAGCCTTGTAGAAAGCAAAAGGGAAGATATATTTCATGTCTCAATGAACTATGGATAAAATATGCATGACAATTTCAGCTTGGGAGGCCCAGAAAGGTTATTTATTTTTCCTGTCTGGGAAAGAGTTATTTGTTTGTTTAATTGTACTGTGTCTTTTAATAAGGAATGTTAAGGAATCTTCTGTTGACAGGAAAAACAATACAGTCCAAACCATTTCAGCAAGCGTGCCTATTATTCACTGGATAGTATTATGCATATAACATGTCTTGTATTTGCTGCAAACGGGAGAAAAATTTGCTGTTTTGCTCAGCTGAACAGAGAACAGCTTCTCACCCATGCTTTATCTATTTTTTCAAATATTAAATATTACATCACTGTGAAATAAATTAATTGACCTGTACTGTGAACAAATAAATTACAAAATTCAATATGCTGCTTTGAATTTGCAGCTCATTTCTGCAAGACGGTTTTGCAGTAGCTCTAACATATGAGTTAAGTAAGCCTTTCTGACAGGTGTAAAAGCCTTTCATACCACTTGCAAGGTTATGCTAGCGAAATATGACAGAAAACGTGGACTAGTCACAATATCATATGTTCCATATCAGCAAGTATCATAACAGAAAGGCTCAGTACATCAAATAAAATGTACTATGTGGTAAAACAATGGGTGTGCAGAAATAATGACATAACAAAACAGGCAGGAGCTGAGGCTCTAATTTGGCAGGTTGCTTTGCCATATTATTAACCTAAATGGGACCTCATTATCTGGGAAAAATAAAATAATGACCTTATCTATCAGGAGCAAAACACTATGCTTGGCTAAAGAGACAGGAAGCAACATTTATTTATTGGTTTGCTTTTTTAGAGTTAAAAAGACTCAGACAAGATTTTGGTGGTTTTCATATGTGTTGCCTTCCTCTGCCATCCTGTTGCATGTGCTTTCTCAAAGGGACTTTACTGATCTCTCTTCCTAGATGTTTCATATTTGAGGAAGTACCATAAATCACCATTGGAGCAGGAGACATTGCTGGCTTTCACCCATAAAGTGCTCCAAATCTGAGTTTTATTTTGTTTTGCCTAATTAGTAGCCCATGCCCACCCCTTGACTCATGTGCCTACGCCCGGCTCATCCAGGCAATACTCTGCATACTTCCTGAAGAGCATTTTAATGGCCTTGGCCAGGGGATGATTTTGGTTGTTCCCAAATCTGGGTGACTCCACTGAGTGCCTCCATTCAGAAGAATGGCGAATGCTGGAAATGAATTATTTCTCCATCATAAGACTGAACAGCTGATGAGCCAAAGATCATCTAACTACTCACTTGTGCTCTGTGACCTTGGAAAGAGCTCTACCCTTGAAAAAAAGAGTCTGTGTGGTACTGCAAGCTGGACTTCAATCAGCGTCTCCGTGCTATGAGGCCAGCGCTTCATTTGGTATGTGATCCAGAAACTTCTGCAGAAGGCTTATGTGAATTACACATTGCCTTATGTTGAGAGTCAGGCAGTTAAGACATACTGTTCTAAACATCCTTGTTCACATGAACTTCAACCACTATTTACTAGCATTCAAGGGGGGGGGAAAAATAAAAATGACATCAACACTGATTTAATGCTTCGATTTTTTCACTAGGGGGACAGCTGTTTATACCAGTACACTTCACATCCATGAAAGAGCACAGTTTATCAGGACAGTTGAGGGCTGGCAGGGAGCAGAACTGAAAACCAGGTGTTTTAAGCTCCTCAAACCTAAATTGACACAAATAAAACAGATTTTTTACTGCCTCCCTTTAAAAAGAAAACAAAAAAACCCAATTAAAAAAAAAAATCTCAGGGGTCTTCAGAGAAAGAACATGAACAAGTGAGGTATCGACAAACAAAAAACCAACCCACCAGAATAAATAAACTAGGGATTAATTGTTTTGCTCTATAACCATCAACGAAGTCGATCCACTAGCATCTATTTCTAGAACTTCCAAATTCAAATTACATCTAATGAGTTTACAGTACAATTTTTAAAGGGTCTCGCCTGAGTCATAAAGACTGAAGCAACCATTAAGCCCCATTTGTTAACAGCTATGATAACTACACTGTCATTACGCTCGCTGTAGGACACTGTGCTACACAAAGGACTAATGTTATTGCGCCAGACCAGAAGCACTTTAAAGTCATCTTGTGCAACTAGTAAGACAGGCAAAACACATTTTCTGATCACAAAAAGCATTCTTGTAATTGCCAAAAATCATGCATTAGCATCAACTATACATGCAAAATATTACATTATTTTACCTTTTAAATAAACTGCATTAACCTGCCAAGTTCAGCTTTGCGTTTCATAACAATGGTTATCAAAACGTCACTGTTGTGGTCACATTTGTTTTTGGGTTTGATGAAAGTTTTGTCCTCTTATGCCCTTTAAATTATTTTCATTTAAGGCAGCAAATTCATCTCCCCCTTTTTTAAACAATTTTAATTAACATGTTATTCTTTTTATAACTGTTCGCTGAGTCTAGACAATGACATGTAGTATCAGCACATATCTCAGCAAAAGCGATGAAAACTGTGGATCTCTGATTGAAGCTTGATGGGTAATCAGAGCTTATCTACTTGCAACTAAATTGTCACCACACTAAAGAACTGAAATTGAAATCTGCTGACCAGACTCTGGTCTTAATGTATACCTGAAGAACACTGAGGATATGAAAGATTATTGTTATTTAGAGTGATGCAGCTAAAACTGGATTCTGAGGGTTTGTGTCTTCAGTTCTAGAAAACCAGGTTTTTAATAATGCACATGTTAGAAAAACTAGCTTTATCTCAGTCTTAATGACATCCTTCTCTTCCCACTTATCTAAAGAAAATTAAATGGAGCAATGGCACAGAGTCTTGTGGCCATGATATGTCAGGGTAGAAGTCACATAGGAGATCTTTGATAGGTCTTCTGTGTCAGAAAAGAGGTGTCTCTGACTGCATTGGCATGAGGTACTGCAAAAGTACTGGATCAGTTTTGAGATGACTGCTACCCTACCATACATTCATCCCAAGAAAACATGTTGCATTTGTATAGGCTGTGCATGGCTAAGTCTGTTTCCCTTCAACATTTCATCCAAGGTATTCTCAGAAAGCCTAATGACTTAGATCCAAAGAAAGCAGAGGCATTATAAAATATGCAGTGGTTTACAGAGACAGATCAATCACAACACAACATTCCACTTTGCACAGAAGAATTTGAAAGACAACTTAGAATAAAATGAAAAAAATCAAGTTTCTGGAATTGTCAGATAATGATTCATTTATATTTAGTTTTATCTATGATACAGTGACAATTTCTTTAGATAAAAGGGAAGAATTACCACAAGTTTTATAAAGAAAGAAAAGGAAGGAAGGAAGAAAAGAAAGAAGGAAGGGAAAGAGAGAAAGAGAGAGACAAAGAGAGAGAGAAAAGAAGGAAAGAAGGAAAGAAAGAAAGAAGGAAAAGAAAGAAAGAAAAGAAAGAAAGAAAAAGAAAGAAAGAAGGAAGGAAAGAAAGAAAGAAAAATAAGGAAAGAAGGAAAGAGAGAAAAAAAGAAAGAAAGAAAGAAAGAAAAAGAATTAAATCTTGGTCAAATCTGTATGTTGAAGGTAGCCTTGGTAATCCAGAGAAGGAATTATCGCACCATTTGTTTATACTCTTCAGAATAAATAAGGCATTGCTACAGGGAATGAGTCCTTGTCCTCTCTTCCTTACAAGACACTTTATCATTATCATTTTCTGAAAGAATTATTTATAAAAGATTCTCTATAGATATTCCTTTTGGGGGCAAACGCCTAAAGAGATAATCACTTAACATAACAAACATCTTAATTTAGAATTAACATTTGGCAGCATGTTCCTTTTAATGTTCATCTCGTAACTACCAAAATGTCTCTGCTTAGAGAAACTTTTATCTGAGGGATGAGGATGGGAGGTGCACAACACATAGTGGCACAGCAAAGTTTTAATCCTCTTATCAGTCATAAACCTTGTGTCTTACAGTATTTATGCTACTTACGGTAGCTATTTAATTTCTAAATCAAAGGCTTTCCCACATCTTACTATGGTCTCTTCCTGGATGCTCCTGCCCACAAGGTTTTAACTTCTACTTCCCACATAGGAGTCAATACCTGGTAATGCCCCACAGTTTCAGCTGTGTTCTGGTGGCCAATTCATGTCTAAAAGTTGGATGCTTACTTCTTTTAATTAAATTTAACTTCTAGGCTAGACTAGTGAACTTTTTACTGCTCTAATTCCTTCTAGTCTTATACTCTTGCTGACAGTACAAACCACACTGAACTGTTCTGGGCTTTCCTCTGACCAAGTGCAGCTTGTGAGCAGTTCTGGACACAGGCGCGTTTGCTCTCCTGGGCTATGTAATCCAACACTTCGACTCTCCAAGGCTATTTTTTCTGCAACTTGTTCCTAAGGCAGCTACAACTACTTCAGGCTCAACAGTAGAATGGGCTGGGAAGTTGCCAAACAAATATTTCTCCTCTGAAAAAATATCCCAATACATCTATATTAACACAAAACAATATCATGATTTCCACAGAACTTTCACCTCCACACTGTAATTTCTACTAAAAGTTGTGGCAGAGCTAAGGGAGGTAGAGCAGCCCGAGGGTCAGAACACCCTCAGTGGGGGTGGAAGAGGTCAGGCTGGGTGTTGATTCAGACCCAGAGCTCCAGTCTGAGCTTTTCACCTCTCAGCCAGCCGTCTGGATGAGGTGTTCTTTCTGTGGTTATGACACTGTTAGCAATGCCAAGCTAAGGACAGGAGAAACAGAGGTATAGAGAAAATATCTTTTACTATACCAACACATAGTTTGAAAATACATCTTTGCACACATAAGTTTTTCTTCAGATTTCAAAAAGCAGCACGATGTTTCTTCCCCCTTTCTCTTCTCCCTTGCCTCCATTTTACAAAACCTTGGGTTTACCCCAATCCAGAGTAGGTGAAGAAATCCTGAGACTTACAGACGGGAAACCTATTTTTTGCCCTGTTTCATCCATGAGTATGGGATGCAGCTGACAGAAAAGTTGGACCTCAAAGGGAAAAAAATCCCTACTAAAACAGCACTCCAAAAGGAAAAGCTGAATTCTAACTTAATTCACGGAAGTGTTGTTCCAGCTGACACTGCTTGCTTATATGCAACTTCCAAAGATAAAATAACTGGTAAAAAAAGATACTATTTGTATTTATAAAAAGTTGCAGAGATTTTAGGGGTTGAGTTTGAGGGTCTTCTGTTTGTGATGGATATCTCTAACTACACCTACTTACAACTGAAATATTTACAGACAAGAACATTTATGTTTGGGAATGGTCCACATTCTTGGCTTTTTAATGATAGCCAAGAAAATAGTAATTTCATTAGTTCAAACTCTGTATTGACACATGGGCTTTGTTATCCAACCAACAGTAAAAACAAAACTCAGCTGAGCTGTGCAGATGTTTTGAACTGGCCCAAAAGGCCAAGCAATGTGATCAACATCCTATCACATTAAAGCTGTCTCCCTGAGCATTCAAGCACACATCTGTACTGCATATTTCTCCTTTCACCAATGACGTCCAATAAAAAACAACTAATTTAGCACACTTGGCAGTGGATTCTTCGATATTTTGCTTAAGTCAAAAAGAAAACAGATTGTTATTTTAAAAACACAGCTATTTAATATGTCATTGCTGCTTGGACCTGGAAGCCAAGCATCAGACACATAGCTTACAGAATTCACTGAAACTAGGGAATAAAAATATATTCTGAAACAGTATATATTGATTTTTATGTCTTTTTTTTCAGGGCATGTGGAATTTTCCCTGGGTGTAATTCAACTTGCCTTGTCAAAGAAACATTCTCTTTGTGTGTGCAAATTGAGTGTTTATCCTTTCAGCCATTTGGGAGCCAGCAGCTTTGTGCTCTTGGTGCCCCTCATGCCACTAGCGTGAGTACACTTTCCTCCTCCATTTCATACCAATCTTTCAATATTGTGACCACTGGGGCCAAGCTAAAGGTTGTCTTTCAACTGCATTCACTTCTAGTATCATTGTGTTTCCTTTGCAGTCCTTCGAAAAGAACAAATGTCGAAGAAGCCCTCTAATACTCAAACTCTGAAAAGACCCTCTGCGTTCTCAGTTTGCAGTCATCGCTGGTGCCCACTGATCTTGCCCAAAGACAAGAAAAAAGTTTCCAATGAATACATATATTGCCTTTTTTTGTCTTCCATTTCAAAACCCAATCCCTTCTTTTTTATTACCTCTGTGTATTTCTAGGACAATTTGGTCTTTTTAACTATATGCGATCTATAAGCTGCATAACTTTACAGACCAAGATTTAGGTTTCACAGGGATTCTCAGGCAACTAAAACCTCAGAAGCTGAGGGAAAAAGTGGACTAATGGAGGCTAATTTGTCTGGCTGCCCATGCCAAAACCATAAAGATAACATAAAAATCTGAGACGTAAATGCATGGATAAGTGGTCTGGCTCCAAAAAAAGATGGTTCTTGAGTCCTAACATCTGGGGGACTGATCATTTTCCACGTATAATAAGCTTAGCTACTTATTAACATAAAAGTATTTTACAAAGGGAAAAGTATATTGGAACAAATACCAACTAAGAAAAAAATTTTTAAAAAAAGGTAAAAATTAATGGAGTTTTAATATTTCATATTTAATAATGTTTGTTCCCATAAGTATAAAGCATTCATTCTCTCCCTTTATGATACTTTGATAGCTATTATATTAAAAATACTACAGTAACAGGAGCGCATAGAGGGGAAAAAATGCCAGCAATACATTAAATTATATTGATAAATGATAGGAATAACCAATGGCATTCTCCAATTAGAAAACTGATCAGCATTTTTTCCCTTAATTTTTTTAAATGTTTAGTATTAGTAACTATTTATGATTTCCTGGGCAGATTTTTTGAAAATGTTTAATTAACGCCAGAATTTCTCCTTATCCTCCAGTCACTGGAGGCAGATATGTTGACAGTGGAAAATTATCTGCAAGTACTGAAATGCTTAAGTTTGGAAAAGAAATGCAGAAGCTAGCTTGGTTGTGGGATACTGCCCTAGCCTTTCACCTCTGTGAAAAAAATCTGTTTTAGGTCATAAGTCAAATGGGCTTCATCATATGAAGGAGTCCCTCAATAATGCAGACACAGTAATGAGGAATGAGAGAGAGATACACACACTAAGACTCATAACCTGCTCCTGCATTGCTCTGAGCCAGCTTCCTGTTAAAACCTCACACAAGCATGCTCCTTCCTACAGTTTTACCTGGATGTATCCTCAAAAATTATTGAAAAATCTAAGCTTTCAATCACTGAAATCACACACACAGATACACAAAAAGCTTTTCAACACTTTTTGGACCTGGATTGATCTCTATTTAGCAGACTGAGATCTTGGCATGGAAAATGGTGGTTTAATTCTTCCTGCCCCTGCCTGTATAAACAAGCATGTGTCCCATGCCCTATCATGTTCAGTGAGATGACTCAAACAGCAGTGCCACTCTACCACTGCCCTTGGCAGGCTGTGACACAAGCCTGCTCTCCCTAACTGGGATTTGGATGTTTAGCTTTATCTTCCTTCTATTCCTTTTCTTTATTTAATCCTGTAAGCCTTCATCTTAGTCCCCTGAATCCTCCTCCAGGCCGGGTAGTTAAGGAATCTCCTGCTCGTATCAACCCCCAGTAGCTCAGGACAGCAGTAAAAAAATACTAGTGCACCAGAAGAACCATGCACACAGGACTAACTAAGCAGAGAGGTTTTCACTACAATACTTTTCCTCCCTACCATAAGCACTAAAAAAACACAGCAAAGCCTATAATGCTCGTAGGGAGTAGCAATTACTTTCTCTAGTCCAGCTCACATGGTTGGAAGAGAAAAGCTTTGGGGCACCAATGACTTTTTCAGAGCTCCCTGTATTATCACAGCACTCCTGCATCTACAGCTATATATTTATTCCTATGATAAACACCAAAATTATTATGCATATGAATATGTGCATATTCATATGTGCATATATGTACATACGAACATACACTCTGATACATGAATGTAGACAATGAGATTTTACAGCTAATATGATGAATACATCGTACTACAGGCTTGGTATTAAAGTGCATGTCCAAATACAGTTCTTTCCTCCAGCAACTGCCATGCTTAGGCTGGACTTATTGCAACAGAGATGTAGCAACTCCATTAAAATTATTTTCTGACAAGTAATAGTATGTTTTCATGAGGCTTTACACATGATCAGAGATTCAACACTGCCATTAAGGAGAACAGTCAGCCAGTAAATACCTTGTGCTGTTTTTCCCTAGCAGGAGTGTAATTACACTCCAGCATACCAAACCACTCTATCTTGTCCTTGCGACCTTTGTCCTTTAGCAAACCCACAAAGGGGAAAAAAAAAAAAAAAGAGCTGGTATTCTTGCTCCTAAAGGATCACATACTACGTTTAATCTGCTTCAAGATTTCACTGCCCTTAGAAACACTGAACTCTCTTCTGTGTGAACAACCTGACAAGAAGCCAGGCAAAGGGCCACTCGTCGGTCAACAGGAAGTAAGCTGGGACAAAAGGTCCAAGTTGAGGAACGCTTCTCTGGGCTCTCTGTCGATGTGCAGCCTCGGCAGCCTGCACTTGGGGCAGAGCCAGCATAAAAATGTACTCCGGGTAACTGTGGGCTTTGATTAAAAAGCCACAGTACTTAATAACAAAACCTGACTGGAGAGAAAAGAGGACAGAAAAAGAAAGAGCCAAGCTTATGAAAAATAGCTCATGCCTTCAGGCTAATTTTAAAAATGTGTTTTATTGACTTTTTACTCGATTAAAGGATATTCTTATTCTCTCTTTAGATACTGTCCACTACTTCATACTGCACATCAATAGGTGGTGAACCAATGCAAAAGGCTCAGGTAAAGCAATTCAGAGCCACTGTGTGAACGAGTTCATGTTTCTCTCAGCATCTTGGAAAAAATGAGCTCTTGAACTATTCGGAAATCCCATTAAACCTACACATGGGTAGAAAATAATTGCAATTCCAGAATGCCTGTGTGTGCACTGACACCATGAAATACTAAGTACGTGTAGAACCAACCAGTTTCACGAGCACTTCTGAGTTAACTGCTGTGAGAAGCAGAAGCTTGCAGGCAGCTGAACCTAGTGGCATTGCTAGTGACAAAAGATGTTTGTTCACTGAAAAATCTCCAAAGTAGGACTTTAGTCAGAGATAAGAAGACTCTTTGGATATCACATCCAGTGCTCAAAACTAAATCACTTACCTCACTTGCAATAGCTTTAGTACATACAGAGAACATGTAAATGTGTCTTGCATGGGAAGATCTGTCTGTAGCTATCCCTGCAATTTTACTGTATGCAGCTTTGGGGGAGTCAATTGGATATCTCCTGCCCATGCCCCCCCCCCCCTTTTTTAAAAAGCTTATGAATTTCTTTTGCACATAAGGAAAAAAATATCCTTAAAATGAGACTCATCTTAGATATGACTTTCTAATACAGGACTGTGGATTTCTCTCCAAGTAATTTCAACTGGATGACTAAAAATTTCAACTGAATTATTAAAAATAGAAAGACTCTTTTTCCTTGCTGCCAGAAAATTTCTGAGTGCTCTGAAGACAGTTGACTCAAAAAGTACCACTAATAAATAGAAAGAATAAAAATAATTCACAATTTTAAATTCCGCAATACAATTTCTTCTTTTGATTAGAAGCTTTTCTATTACATTAAAAAGTATGCTTATAAAGGCCTTAGTATTTAAAATGTGGTCAACTATTTTTTCTTACAGTTCAGGATGAAAGTGAAGTATCAATACAGGAACAAATTACCCTCCATATCTGTTTTGCTACCCCCTTGGCAAGTTCTCACCCCATAAAAAAGGCAAAGCAGCTTGCTGCTCCTTTGCTGAAAGTGATATCTCTGGTAAATAACTTGGTTTTAACCCAGTGTCCTGAGATGTGCACGGACCTGAACAGTCTCTGAGGAGCATGCAAGCACTTGCTGCTTTACAGTAACTTGCTCATGCAAGCTTTCACTCCCTCTCTCCTTCCTTTCTTGACTTTGCCATATAAATAGCAAGAATAAAAAAGTGGTAAGAAAGGATTTTGCAAAAAATGTAATCTAAGATGATACTTAGGTCATACTTCTAACTAAGCAGGGGAACGACTGCCTGGAACAGCTTTGAAAAACACATGCTGGAGTTGATAGTGCTAGCAAAGTGAACAATGCCATCAGAGCACCAAAGAGCAATAAGTGAATAGGAAAGTGGCGCAAACAACAACTAAAATAATCTTTCTACTATTCAGTTTGGAGGCTTGTGCCCATTTATGAAAGCTACATTTCATGACCAACTGGATAAGTCCAAAGCAGAACAGAAAAATAATTCCAAGTCTAGATAGTATGAGCTAAGAGGAAAGACTGAAATAATCTGGGTCAGTTACTGGAGTAGGCAGAGGAGAGACAGAATAACAGTCATCTGGCAAATTAACAGTTGCTGCAATGTGTAAAGGTAAAACTATTTTTCCATGTTCATTAAGAACAGTAGACTAAAACACAGCAAGGAAAATAGATCAGATGTCAGAAAAAAACCCTGTGGGCAAGCATAGTATGAATTGCCTAGGAATGTTCAGGAATCCCAGTCATGGAGCTTTCTTGGGATAGGATGCAGGAATAACTGTGGGAAATAAATCAGATATTGTTAAGCTTGCCTTAAGATCAGGTGGATGGACTACATAAATTCTTCCCAGCCCTATCATCTGTAAGTATTATTTTTATACAGCCCCATTTTAATCTCATTTGAAACTGCAGAATTTCTGCTAATATTACAAGGAATATCTCACTCAACAGGTTTATACTGCCTAGCTGTCATTGACAATTTGAAGCCAGTAATAAATATGTTTTGCAACTGATGAAACATTATACATATTAAATTACCAGCCAAAGAAAGACCACATATTTCGTTGCAGTATTTTTTCACTTCTAAGAACACCTACATTTTTCTTGTGTCAACCTCTGTGAATTAAAAGACAGATTAGTGTTCAAAAGCTTAGGTACAAGGTGGATATACAAATCTCAATTTTACACACACAAAAAAAACCATAGATATAAATTTCAGGCTATTCAGACAGTCAGTCATTACACAGATGGCACTTCTGTTGGTGTCTGCTACAGTCTGTTTGAAATTACGTTCCTCTCTCGTTGTAAAAGCTTTCAGAAAACTTGAGAATGGTTTCTGATTCCTTTTATTTTCACTAGCCAGTAAAAAGTCCTGTGGAGGACACCTCCTTCCACCTTCTGGACATAACTTTCTTTTTGACAGTAGAAAATAAAAAAACCTCAAAACTTAATTGTAGCGGTAGCCCGCTCTGTCATACTGACTTTCCATAGTCATCCCCTCTAAAATTCAGACCTTCAGACTGATTTATTAGAAAAATCTGAAAGATATTCTGGAGGACAGCGTCTGAAACACAAGGAACACTGATTTGCTATTTCCTTCTTTTGTGCGTTCTATGTTGTTTTCCCTCTTGTTTGTTCATGTGTTACACTGTCAGGCACATTGGAATTAACCAGAAGATATGACCCAGATGTCAGTACATTTGTAGTGGAAAAAGGCAATTTCAGAGTCTAGTGCTTAATAAAATTTTTCCATGATTTCCTACATCTGTTATCCATGTGTTATTTCAGAATAGCTGATTCACTGCACTGTTAAAGAACTGAAACAAACATGCAAAACATGCCGAAAATGCAAATCCACAAGTTACTTTCATGAGGGATTTAAGTGTAAGAGAGTATTTGGGGCTAGCACTGATAAATAACTACTACATTATCCTTGCCACCAGATTCTGGATTCCAAAACTAAAAACTAACTGAACATATGTATTTGCCATATGTTATTATGGGATCCTGGAATCTCTTCTTTCCCTGAAGGTTAATCCTGTTTATTTTTGACACAATGTGGGTTCTTGTTGCATTCTACAATCTAGAGACAAAATACAAAGCCTGTGGATTAAAACAAAACTATACAGAAGTCCTTCCATATGAATCCCATGTCTGATGATTCTAAGGGCCATAACTACATGTAAATTTCAAATTATAATCCTGGAGCTTTAAAAATCCAACAACTCCCTTTACCTTGAAATGTTAAAGAGAACAAGAATTTGTTTGCCCTATGTTATGAACAGGAATGTGATCGTTCTTTATTTCCTACACCACTTTTGAATACAGTGTGTTTGCCCCAGTCTGTCACACAATAGCAGTGTGAGTTCAACAAGTATTAAGCTTACCCTAAAAAATAGATGAAAACAAACATCCGTGCTTATGAATACACTGCTACTGCACTTGGGTGGCCATCTGCAAGAGAAGAGATGCTGGGACCAAAGCCTCCTCTGGTACAATTCCAAGAACCTCAAAGTTACACCAAGACCTACTTGCCCACTGCACTTACTGATACACATCAGGATTTTTAAATAAAAACATATCTTAGGTGAGAGAGTTCCAGAAACAGATGCACAAAGCCTTAGAAGGGTTTTATACTCAGCATGGTGTAACCGAGTGAGTCTGTCCAGCAAAACACCGGAAAAGCACATTAATCAAGAGCCAAAAGCCCACACTCTGGATTTTTTTGTTTATCTTAACATAATTTGTTTACATAAACTTTGCACAATATTTTTCAACCCACTGTTCCTTTGGTATTTACTTATCTTCCTAGAAAAAGCTTTCTGCCAAATAAATAATTAGAAAATAGATTTTTTCCCTTCCTAATTATTAATTACTGCCACTGGTAAGAGAAGATATTTAAAGAGATGTAACAGTTAAGAACAGCCTACTCTGATGCATTCATCAGTAGCGCCACAATTTCAGCCTTTCACACTGTTTCAGATAAAAATATAACGTAAAATCATTAGAAAATATATGGCTTATACAAACGCAAATGGCTGAAAAGACTGTTCCAGGTATAAAAAACCTTAGCTGTGATTTAAGAAGGCCCTTTATGGAGGAAAGGAGATTTTGCAGAATTTCAGCTGAAGTGGGCTGTCTTCTCTGTAAAAGCAGGCAGAGAAGAAAGGACGCGAGTGAGGGCGTGAGTTAGAAAGAGGGGAACCAGTTGCATACCCTACAGCCTAGAATGTGGGCAAGTATTCACTTCTGCAGAGTAAGGAGTAGAATCCAGATCAACAGAGATACTCAACGGTATCTCAGAATGATCCTTCCATGCCCAGAGCTCTGGCTATAATCCCAGGTAAACACTGACAAGTGTCCTGTCATGCTTCAGAGCAAAACACAAGGATACCTGACCTCCAAATGCTCTACTGCTGCCTAAAAATGTTTTTATAAAACTATTGGAAATGCTTGTATCAAATCTCCTTCTAGTACCTTCATTAGAAGTCACTAATGATAGAAATCTATGGGTTTTCACAGAACTGGAGACTCTCAAGACAAGTCACTGGGAGTGTTCATGACAGAACTTGTTTTTCATTTTTAAAATACCTTAAATAACCACTGAACAGACATCTTTGAAACAGGTTTTGTTGTTAAAAAAACGGTGGTCTATCAATAACAAAATAACACACCCTCAAAACCAGCTGCTTCACATTCCATTCATCAATCTTTTGGTTGCTTATGTCAAACATTGACAGGTTTAATGTATTGAGAGATAGGAGTTTGTCCTTGGCTCTTGCAGGAGGGAGGAAATGAAGGCTGAGCACCAGCCCACAGCACACATACTGAAAAGCCTTAGGAGTAAATTGGGGCCTTGAAAAAACTCATCCTTCCATGCCCTGGGATCAGGATGTGCAAACACCACAGGAGACGCAGATGTGCGTACACGTCACCCTGAGCAAGGACAAAAATAGTGATCCCTGAACTTTCTTTCACATGGCTTTGGGCAATGCAACAGTAACAGACATAAGCCTCAGGTACTATATGCTGGGCAATTCCAAAATCTCCTCTAGGCTTAAAAATAAACCCCCAAAGAAATCTGTTTATACAAACACATATACCAGAATTTTCTGCACTAACACAAAGCAAATAGCCCCTGCAAGCATACCCTAAGGAGCCAAATAGATTTGTCTAATTTCAATTTTGTGGCCAAATCTGAAGAGCACAAAGAAAGTATCGGTATCTTCAAAAAATGCACATTTCCTAAAAAGAGCAAATCATAGTATCTGTTGCCTGATGAGACAGCTGGCAGAGGAGAGAGCTAGAGAAAAGAGGAACAAATATGGAGGGCTGTTGTCCTAAACTATCCCCATGCTTTAAGGAAATAAAAGACATTAGTGATACTGAATCAGGACCTCTGCTTCACAATGACAATTTTATACAAAGAGTTTGGGAAACCATTTGATTGCAGCTAGCACTGGGATTTTGTCCTGTCTTGCAGTGTCCCAGAAACAAACACTTCTCAGGACAGTCCTTGCTTTCCTTGGGGCTCCTTCTCCCAGGGGCTTTACAGCTTGCTACAGAATCAGGGCAAGCTCATTCCCATGTACACATCCCCCCAAGATAATTTGTTTGGGAAAGACAGACATCAGCTTCAACTGCAAAGATAGCAATCCTTCCTATAAGTTTGTATTACTGACACGTGACCCCCTCTGGTGCTGCAGAACATGTCAGTGTTGCATTCCAAATTCAAGACACTCTATCCTACTTTCGTTCATGCTATTATTAAATTCATTTTAAACACAAGACAAAGTATATTTAAAGTACAATCAAAACTTGGTCATATTCCCGTCCTTGCACTGGGCACTATTCCCCAGATAGAGAGAAAGGTTCATTCCCTGGTCTTGATCTACTTTAGTCCACAGAATGCAGTGGCTAGGTTACTGAAGCTACTTGAGACTGGAGCATCTCTCTTACAAAGATAGTCTGAAGGAGTTGGGCCTGTTCAGTTTCAAGAAGAGATGACCAAGAGGGGACCTCATCAATCTGAAGTGAGGGTGTCTAGAGGATGAAGCCAGGCTCTTCTTGCTGATGCCAAGCAATAGGACGAGAGGCAAAGGGCAGAAACTGATGAACAGGATGTTCCACCTGAATATGAAAAAGAACTTCTTCAGTGTTTGGGTGACTGTGCACTGGAACAGATCACCCAGAGAAATCGTGGAGTCTCCCTCTCTGGAGATATTCAAGAACCATCCAGTTACAATCCTGTGCAATGTGCTCTGGATGACCCAGCTTGAGCAGGGAGGTTGGACCAGATGACCCACTGTGGTCCCCTCCAACCAGATCCATTCTGTGATTCTCTGTGAACAGCAGCTTTGGCCACCCAGCTCTAATCCAACTAGGAATACCTACAGCTCACTGAGAAATACCAGTGGAGTGGTCAATGTCACAGCTTATTTCCTGAAACACTGCCCTGATTATAATGTAAGCAGGGCCTACCTTGGCTAAGATAGGCAACAGTTATTAGCCAACTCAACTACCCAACTGACACCTTCACCCAGGAGGATAATAAAAAATCAAATGTTACTTTCAGGATCTTAACCTTCTCTGGGTATTATATATAGTCAGAGGGAAAAATGTCTCATAACAAACACTGACCTGGAAAATCTGCTCTACTACACACTTTCTTTAAAATTCTGTAAAATGGGATTAACAGTACTTCTCCCACATCCTGGGGTGTTGGGAGATCAAATGCATCCAAGACTGTGAGGCACTCGGGTACTGCAGCGATGCAAGCCGTGGAAGAATCCAAACTAGACAGATAATCCTCATTTATACCAGATGGGGGAACACTGAAGCAGAGAGAAGTTAAGCAACCTGTCACTCAAAAAAAAAAGTACGTGGAGAGTGCCACAAAGAGAATTTCATCCTCTTCTCCCCAGTATATCAGATATTTGGAACAAGTTTCAACATGAAGAATATTACTAGAAATAACAGCACAGGAGACAACTGACTATAAGATTCCCAACTACATAGTTCAGTGCATATAAAACACCATCTCCTCTATCCCATCACTGGTGTTAGCATATATAGCACCAAATGACTGAATTCAGCATGGCTATAATGATTTTGATAGTGATTATTTAAGTCAGTTAAGAGAAGAGCTGGCTGTCACTTCTAATCCTTTACTATGAAAAGTGGCAGCCTCAGCTCTGCCTCGATCCCTCTGCAGGATCTTACACCTCTGAGCACCAAGGGGCTTGCTACTACCAAACAAGTTTCATGGCAACTAATGAGATTGGAGAATGACTCTTGATTTCCACTGGCATTACCTCTGCCTGGGTGGTTTAAAGAAAAGAGTTATAAGTCAAGGAATAGCTATTTAGAAGCCAAATGAGGGGACAGAGATGCCTGTGGGATTTGTGTGTGTTAGCTTTGCTTGCAACAACAGATTAGGAAATCAGATCAAGAGTTACAAAAAAAGGAGTGAGAAACTAAAGTTAGACTGATGAGAACTGCTGCAAACTCTGCCCTTTTGAAATATAGGTCTGATAAGAAGATACTCATAGGTTACAAGAGTTTATGTCTTCCATGCTGCTTCACAACAGTTACACAGCTACAGTATTTTCCACCTGCAAAACATTCATGTGTAGTGATTTAAACTACCCAGGAAATCAACACTTTACAGAATTATTCTTTCACTAATAAGTGTTTAAATGAAAACTCATTGTTTTTCAAAAGTGTTTACAAATCAGAAAAATATATTGCCATATCTGTAAAAGAATAAGCAACAATATTTCATCAGATGCTTTATTACAAATTTCTTCAAGCTTGGCACTCCAGAAATGTTTAGTTCAAAACAACACATCTTTTTAGAATGACAGGAGCCATAAAAAACGTATCTTTATAATATTAGCAAAGAATATATAGCAATTTGTTATGACAACACTATTTTAGAACTCAATGGTACAATTATGGGAAAAAGCAGCCTACTTAAATATCAACTTATTAACACACAATTACATATTTAAGCTTTTCCAGGAACAACATGGGCATTCCAGTCAATCATTTAAAAGGAAACACAGATGTCTGATTTTTTATTTAACTATCAAAAACCTGTCATTGTGTAACATTACATTCAGTAGTTCATCTGATTCTCTCTAGAAAAACCCAGATGCTGAGCTCATTGAGTTTAAACTTAAAACAGCAAAGTACTGTGACCAGGCTCCTCCTTTCTGATAGTAAATGCTGATGGAATACACTCCTCCCTCTAAGACTAAAGTGTGTCTCACTCTGTAAATAGTACTTTGCATAAATACTGACACCAGTGAAACTCCCTGCATACAAATACTAATGGAGAATGACCACAAAGATGTATGGCCACAAAAAAACTCATTATCAATTCAAAAGCATGTGCATGGGAACATATCTTGTTTATCCATCACTACTATTACATTTTTATTTACCTGAGTCACTGTAGCTATAATTTGCATGAGGTGTGCTGCTGCATATTTTTAATAGATAGATTCGGAATTTTCATAGCCGTTCTCGTAGCTTGCATGGCCAGGAATCAGTACATTTCCTGCAGCTGTGCAACATGAAAAAGGGGGAATCTCCATTTTTAAACTCGGATTTACTACACAGAATTTTAAAATGCAGATTATATATTTATCATTCAGTAATTGTATTTCACTTGCCAGGACTCCATGCTTTAGTTTTTTTAACTACACCAATTAATGCAGCCTTTTTCTGGTCTAAATGTTTCTTATGAATTCTTTACCTCTTGGAAACACTTGCAAAGAGTTTCAAGAGATGCACATAAGACAGCAAAGAAAATTCAGAAGGTTTAATCCTAGCTTTGCCAAAACTTCCTTCTGAGATTGTGGATAAAAGACAACCTCTCCCTCCCTCCTTCTATAGCTTCACTTTCCATGAAAGGATCTCAAAATAAACTAACAGACCACCTGTGAGGAGATCTTAAATTCATTAAACTCTTGGAAGGAGTAAAAGTTCTGACTATTAATAATTCAGTCCTATTGCTGATCCATTTACATACAGACACTGCAATACCATTTCACATGCCTATTAATTACAAATTCTCAAGCTAACAGTAGCCTGTTATTTATGACAGTTCTCTAGTTTGAGCTTACTGGTTGCTCCTGTTTCATCCATTAGGACTCTTCCCTCATCCCTAAGGTAAGGACTAAAAGTGCATGACTTTAGAGTATCTTTTCAGAGTGCTCCTTATTCTTAATTTTCCTGCTTAGCATTTATTATTGGCCTACAGCAATTTTCCTCAGGCCAAGTAGTATCACTACTGCTTTTATACAGCTTGGCCTTTCCTCCTAATCAGTCATGTAACACGGTGCAGAGAGGATTTCCTCTTTGTCAAGTGACAGAAAACCACAGATTATTTTTCTGTTAATCATTCTGTTGAAATGTTAAATCCTGTGGAACTTACAAATTATAATTTACAGGACTTTTTGCAAAAGGAGTTGGCCAACATATCCTAACAGACATCATCTCTAATAAAGGATTTATTTTTTTTTTCCAGGAAAAGCTCACATCATTCCTATTTTTTGTAGTGGTGTATACCATATTTGCTAGAAGACAAGGATATGCTCTTTCCAGTATTTATTTGCTCATCAGCTGGGATATGGGCTTGTTTTTTTAATTTTGGGTTTGGTTGGGGGCTTTTGCTTATTTTTAACATGATTGGTAATATGTCATGGTACTGTGCTCCCTTTGTAACTGAAGACTTTTAAATGTAGAAATTATCCTAAGTGCCCTTTTTCAAAGAATCATAGAACACTTAAGTGTTCTGAGATAATCATGTTCAACCATTAACCCAGCACCACCATGTTCACTGCTAGACCATGTCCCCACGTGCCACATCCACACGTTTTTTGAACACCTCCAGGGAGAGTGACTCCACCACTGCACCGGGCAGCCAAGGCCCGAACACCCTTTCAGCGAAGGATTTTTTTCCAAATAGACAATCTAAACCTCCCCTGGCACAACTTGAGGCCATTTCCTCTCATCCTGTTCCTTGTTACCTGGGAGAAGAGACTGACCCTACCTCTCTACAACCTCCTTTCAGACAGTTTTTGACAGTTATAAGGTCCCCGCAAGCATCAAAGGCTCTCTCTCACAGCCCAAATTCATGGTGTAAAGTCCCATTTTTAAGGCCAAAAGACTCATTTGTAGGGTCCAGGCCTGTCTATTAGTACTCATAGAAGGAAGAGAAGAAATGATGGTTTGGTCAAGGTTCAGATGACTAATGACAGTCTAAGCATTTGTTTCATTAGTGACTTCCCTAAGTTTACCAGCAATGGGCATATAATATCTAGGACACAGAAGATAATAACAGGAAAAAAAAATAGGGAGGGCAAATGTGATAACTGTCTACAAATACATGACAGAATGTCATTAAGGAACAGAGAGTCTGCTTATTCATTTTACCAGCAAAGGGTAAAGGAATACCAGCAAATAGGAAAGGAGGGCCCTCAAAATATTTAGAAATTATTCCAGAAATAGTGCTGATTAAAAAGGAGAGACATGCAAACCCAGACTTTTGAAAGGTTCATGCCAGGTCACCTACATATATAACACATTGTAAAAATCATCAAATTGTTAAAATTGCCTACGCTCTATATACTTATTAAATAGGACTTCCTAAGTACATCTCAGAAGTGTCAGACTGTGATTTAATTTCAAATCTGATCACAAAAAATACGATCAATCTGAAAAAAAAAAAAAAGCCAAAAAAACCCCAAACAAAAATGGTTTAAGGGCACTGATATATAAAATCCCAGTTTATAATGTCACTCACACACTTACCTGGGGTAACGCATCTTGTTCTGATCACTTTCATACCAGCCATTTGTAAACAGACCAGAGGGTTTGTTCACTGATGAACAATAACATTGAATAGAGGTCAACAGAAACAGTTTTACAAGGAAAGATTGCTGGAGCTAAAATATATCTGTTGGGCTGAATAAATACAAGAAAAGAGAAGTGCATTTTAACATTGAACTATTATACTGAAGGGTAAGAAGCAAAAACCAAAGAGGGAGATGAATTAATTAGCATGGTGCCCAGAGGTAGGGGAGGAAGGATAATGAAGAGTAGTGGGATTAAATTAGGAAAAGCAAAATTTAGGCTGAGTATAAAGAAAAAAATCCTTACTAATAATGAGTTTTATTATTTCGGGAATTAGTCTCTCAGGTGAAATGATGGAAACACCTGTCTAAGATTTAGGACTTTTAAATTTAGGTTGCGCAAAGGCATTAATATACGATACATAAAGTATGTACAAAGTATGTACACTTTGGGGAACAAATCAGTGCTGGTACGGACACAAAGAGCGGATGAGGCCACATCCTGTCTCAGCTCTGTGACTACAGTACAATTACCAACATCCTCTTCAAGAACTGCCCAAAACACAGCCTACACACACAACATACAACCTCTGCTTTGAAGCACTGCCCACATGGAAAAGAGATGTGGATGAGGGGACAGGCACTCAGGTAGCTGGCAGAAGGGCCTGGCCCAATGTAGTCCCAAGCACAGCTGGCTAATTACAAATTAGCACACCTGGTCTTTGTTCCCAACTCCAGCGTTGACTCTCTTTGCCATTCTTCCAGGCCTTCCTTAGCATGCCTTTACCTACCACAGGCAAAACAGTTTGAAGGCAACAGGGAAAGAAATCCATAAGCAAAATGTAGAATTTTATTGTTCCAAATCAAGTATTTGTCACTTTGGAGATGAGCAAGCCACATCGTTCAGAGACCAGGCTTGGTGCTCTAGTCAGAGCACGCTGCTTTTGAGAACTTTCTGGAGTCAATAGGGCAGTTCAGAGACATTGCTGCTATTGCTGCTCCCTCTCCATTTAGTTCACAAAGGCCAAACAAGCCAGCTAACACCACCATAAAACAAAATAAAGCATCCCTTCAAAAAGGGCTGCAAGATGAAAATAACATACTGCAGTTGGCAATCTGATTTCTTGTTTATAGCACTTTTCCTGCTATCTTAAGTGGGAAGCATCATCCAAACCTGTTCTAACTTTTTTCCTGGGGTTTGCTTTGCCTATCTCACAGAAAAGTAAAAAACAGTAAAAGCTTTGCAAGCAATTCTGAAAGCACTGCAGGAACCACAACTGGATAAACAGTTTGTGCCTAATAACAGGCAGGTTGCTCACTCAAGTGAAAAAGAAGGGTTAAACGCTGCAGCTTTATCAGGAAATTTGAGGCTTTAAACTGGAAGCAATTTGTTCAATGGCTATTTTGACCATAGAACTTCCTAATCTCAGTTCCCATAAAGTTTGGCTTGGAGCCAGCCAGAATGGTTCGTTTCAGCTGCACAGATATCTTCCACAGAGGAAATAAAAGGATTTCAAACCCCGGAGTCATTTCCTTTGGTTCTCGGCTCATTCAGAAAAAATGTCCTTTCGGTCAGTGATATCTCCAACTTAATTCCTGCACCACGACTTTAAAAAAAAAAAAAAAAAGGTCTTTGTGGGAAACTTTTTCTGAAGGTTTGGAAGTGTGCCCTGTAAGCTCTTTGCCAGTTGGTGTAAAATACCTCCTTTACTCCCAGAAGTTTGCAAAGCCAAACATCCTCTTCACTTTCTGCATTAACTCTAAGCTTTCCAGAAGTTCTTACTCATCTTGCACTTCTCATTTAATAAGTAAAGGAGGTATTCACACTTATATGCATAGAAGTAAGAGTTTGCAGAACTGTGTATCGAAATAATAAACTAAATGT
>NW_020897695.1:8235916-8372848 GCF_003984885.1 Neopelma chrysocephalum | reverse complement strand
AGTGCAGCAATGCATTTCCTGAAAGTATCATGGATTTTGAGACATTTGTGTCTCGCTTTTGAGTGTACTTGACAAACATTTGAAGATTCAGCCCCAAATCTAAAAAGTGATCCAAAAGATACAAACAGGATATGTTTAAAACAAGCATGCAGGCCAGCCAACATAAATACCAGGAGCATAATGTCCTCTCCAAGTGGACATACTCTTTGAGGCTACCATCCTAAGCACGTAGTCAGGGTTTCACCGAAATAATGAAGATAACGTTTTTGACATGCAATGTAGCCATAATAACCAAATTCATTCCAAGCACGTCATACCTGGGAACACTACCTTCACATCATCACGAAAGAGAGAGTATCCTTTTCAACTATATCCTCAAGCTTGTGGTATTTCTAACAGTACTATAAAACAAAATACCAAGGTACAAGGCTCAGTATAAATGGTAGCACTTGTGGGTTCTACAACAGCAAGCTTACACATCCTTTGTCCTAAAATGAACTTTGAAGCACCAGGATGCCTCAGAGCTGACAGGTGTTTTATCAAGAAGATTGATTTTAGTGAAACTCAAAGCCTTCTTCAGTACCGTGCTTCAGCACGCACCTAATAATAAGTATACACACCCTAAGGTGGCCTTTCTTATGTTCAGAAAATTCAGAAAGCAGAGTAAATGACACATGCAAAATGGAAACATTAATGAGTTGAACCCTACTGTCAACTTCAAATGTCAGCACCAATCTTATGACTGGCAATTAAATTACTCTTTCTAAGAAAGTTTTTCACCAGATCAAAATTATATTTTTAGTTATTATTTATGAATTGAGCCTTGTATAACTTACATTTACATGCTCGCAATTGTTTCTTCCTGCATTATAATGATTCAAGGTGTTATAGGCAAGGGACTGAGACAGCAACTTCTGATAAAGTAGTTCAACACATATATTTACATATATCTCCATACATATCACAAGCTCCTTGATAACACTGCTCTGCAAAGGGCAACTGAGGTCTTAAAACTGAAGGCCTTCTTTATCCTAACTCGGATATTTTCTTACAATGTCTTGAATAGCACAGGCTAGACTCTCAATCTTTGGACTTCTACTAGAGAGGAGATAAGCTATAATATTAAAACTTAGTTTTGTTTTCTGAAGGAATGTGAGGGGCTATCCAATTTATAAAATAAATAAGCAAAATAAATAAAGAAGTATAATTTTCTATATGCCAATCCAAATATTTTTGTATTGCAAAGTTTCCTCCATTGAATTCATTATTTACCAGGATAAAATAACAATGCAGAGATACTGATGAAGGATATAGAACAAAAGGTATATGGGAAGTTTACAGAACAGTTAATGTTTCTGAGGTTTAAAGTGGACCTACACTGTAATTATAATGGTACCTTTTTCCTTTTTTCCCATTCTTTTTTAACATTGTATGTAAATTCAAACCAAATGTTGACTGGAAAATTTCTCCCCTTTTACATTCCACTTTTCTTCCCCTTTCAGGAATGCCAAACCCAGGAGCAGAGTGTTAGTAAAGACTGTCTAAATTGAAATGAAATTTCTGGTTTCACTTAGTCCTATGGGCTACATGTGCTTTCACTCTTCCCGAAACACAGTGGGAACATGGGGCTTTAAAACTGTAATCTGAAAATCCTATTTTCTTATGAGCCTTATTAATATGAAATGACTCAGTGATAGTCTCAACTTACAGTTAAAATAATAGAAGAACATTTCATAGCCATTCCTCTACCTTATACTCACTCCCAAAACACAGCAAGCTCACCTTGCTGAGCTTTTGAAGGTTAATTTGACAAAATCTATTTTGGATTCATTTTTTTTCCTTTAATGTGCAAACCTGCAGACATTTCCTAGGCCTCACACTGGCAAACACACAGGTAATTTGCAAGGAGATGAACCGTAACGGAGCCACACTTCACTCCTCCAGCTCCCACTCCCAAGCTTTTCAGCAAATCATCACAGCTTCTCCCCTCTACTCCCATGCACCCCAGTGCAGCCAGTCGGCCTGGCTAAGGGTGAGTGGGACTGTTGCCCCACAATTTAGCTCAAGAGCTGGGCTTTGTTCTTGAAAGATCTGCCCCAGGAGTTGTCCTCCAGGTAGAACTTTTTAAAAAAAGGCCGGTAGATATTGTGGGAGAGTGCCACAGCCCCAAGAGCCCTGAGTCAGCATCCACCAGAGTCCAGTTCCCACATGAGCTGCAATGGCCCCAAAGAGAGCAGCTCTAAAGGGAGTGTGCCTCCCAGTTCCCTCCCCAGTGCTCCTTGTTGGGGTGCAGCTATTTAGATTATTGAAGCAGTTGTATGAGATGATGCACTAACAAGCTACATCTTACAATACTTGCCTGATTCCAGACTCAGAACGTTGGGGGAACTCTGTGAAATAAGTGCAAGTATCTGGACAAAAATTTGGTCACTGAACCCTGACCCCACTCTCAAGTAGCCTTGTGCCACAACTGCTGTCAAAAACTGAGCTTGCTCCACCCTCTGTACCAAAACTTGGCTGCTCTGATGGTCAGAAACTCTCACCCATAATAAATCACAGCCTGTTTACTCTCGCTCATTATTGCTGTCAGCTCTGTGCACATATTTTTTTTTCCTTGCCTAATACCACACAAGATACTAATTTCTTCATAGGCATTCCTCTTTTGTTCTGGTTTTGTGAATGTTATTTTAAATGCTATGTCTTCCATTCCTCACCATTCCCTCTCTATACTCCTTTGAGTAAGCAGAGCCCCAACATTTCCCAGAACTAAGCTGAGACCATTGAGTGCATGGAAAAAGGAGAAAACTCTAGTTTTTGTCCTTAGAGCAGCAACAGAAGGGGAGGTCAAATATAGTCACCTGGATAGAAAGAAGTGGTAGAAACAACCCTATCAAATACTTAGGGGAGAATAAGTTAAAGTGGGAATTATCCAATTTACTATGCCAACTATCATTTCTGTGTCTTCCCCACGGGAGAACTGCACACGTGACTGTGTTGTTCAGACAAGTCATGGTCTCCAGCAGGAGATTCTGGCTCCCGAGAGCAGAGAGCAGGACAACAAATGAGAGGGATTGGAGGAGACAGAAAAATTCAGAAGTTGCACCTTCGGGACACACACACACACACACACACACATACACACACATCTTCCAAGCAATGAAGCCGAATCCTAATAAGGGAGAGGAGGAAGAGGTTCACAGAGATAGTTCAGCAGTGTCATGCAGCAGGTCCAAGTATATTAGAGTAGCTGCCAGCTCAAGGCAGGACTCAGGTGGTGAAGCAGGCTGTGATCCAGTGCTGGATCTTCCCCACTGAGAGCTGCTGACACTTCATCTTCTTGCACTGAAAGTGTCCCCCTAGAACTCAGAGCTAACCAGAAGGATGGAGTAGGTTGGAGTGATGACATTCCCTCTGACTAGGCAAACAGATGGGGGAGTTGGTAACCTTGAAGAAAATCAGAGGGTGATCACTAGATCTACCCCTCTTGCAAACAAAACAACAGGCCAGAGAACCTAAGTGGACATACTGTAAAGGAAAGTTACCACAGAGTCACTCAAATATGGTGCTGACAACACAACTGAAAGAGTAGTAGCTCACTAAGTGTTTTAAGCCTTAAGAAATAAGATGGGTGAACTTAAATACACACTACAGTCAGAAAACATGTATTAGAAAGTGTGAAAATGAGGCAATGAGTGGACCATTGTAACACCAAGATATAACATGCATGGCACAGAGAGTAGGCTGTGCTGGTGGGGTAGAAATGATCAGACTAAGAATGGCAGTGAGTAACACAGAACCTGTAAGAACTGGAATGCAGAACTATGCAGAAAAGCAGTAAAGGCAGCTAGTGGAGTGCTCATGGAGACTTATTATCCTTACACAGATTGGGCAAAATGGGATATAATGCAAAGATCACATTTTTAGGTGATGACAGAGAGCATCTGCCTAGGAAACCCAGAAGAACAGGTGCAACTCTTAATTTGAAATGACCACAGAGAAGGTTATGGGACAAACTGACAAAAGCGAATACTAACAAATTGCAGCAACAGATGGTATTCACCCTCCCCATTTGAAAAGAGCTCCAGGATGCAATAGCTGACTACACACACTAATAAGCGGTGTGCAGCTTCTTTTCTAAAACTGACTTTGTACCTGAGGACTGGGAGGTGGCACACATGGTCACAGTGTTCTGAAAACATCACAGGTAAGATCCAGGTACCTTCAGGTCTGTAAACTAGGTGTCAAATTACCAGAAATTACAGAAGCAGAGTAAAGTCAATGGAAATACAATATGTGGAAAGAGTTAACCTGGCTTTTGTAGGTTTGTCTCACAGACCTATTGGAGTTCTTTGAAAAGGTCAACAAGCCTGTGGATAAGGGTGATCTGGCTAATATAGTCTGCTTGGATCTCCAAAAGGCATTTCACACGGCCCTCACAAAAGATTTCTTAGGAAACTAAACAGCCATGGCTTAAGAGCAAAAGTTCTTGGATAAACAATTGATTAAAAGATAAAAACAGAGGGTAGAGGGCATGATCTTTCTCTCAAGAGGAGAACAGCATGAATGGACTTCCACATGGAGCTTTGCCAGGAACCATACTGCACAACCCGTTTCTAAATGACAAGAAGAGGCTAACAGTGAGGTGACAAGATTATCTAGGAGAAGCAACAGGAGAGGCATCTGTGAAGAACTGCAGAAGGACCTTATTAAACTAAGGATAATAAACCAGAAGAAGAAATTAAATGTAGATAAATGTAGTGATGCACATGCGAGAAAATTCTGGTTTTACATTATAAAATTATGCCCCTTGAACTGTCCATAGAAGTGTTAGCTTCCTATTTGCTCAAAAATGTGAACTGAATTCCAGGAATCATTACAAAAAAAGTAAATAGCAAGGCAAAGAATATACAGCAAAAATATCTACATGTATTTTCCTCTCAGCCTCTCCTTTCCCATAACTTTTGAACTGACTGACCCCATTCAAGCAAATTTGACAGAGGTAGCAATCTCAAATAGTTTTAAGTTCCAAAACCTCAATCTCATTACTAGCACTAGTGAAAACACAGCAGAGGCTTTTTAATCCCAGCAGCCTCAGAAGGATTTGTCCCATGGCATACACCCCTCTCCTTCAAATGTAACTATTTTACCCCTTCTGCAGTAATAACCCAAAAAGTAGAGAATATCAAGCAGCCGCTATGCAATTCTTTCTAAGAACTCAAATTCACCTACCTCGATAAATATGTATGTGTCTCCAAAACTCAAAGAAAATTTAATCTCCATTGTATGAGTTTCTTCTCTAGTAACTGTCTATACTAGCAATTAAATCTGTTTTTATTTAAGAAGGAAATTACTAAAACAATGTGCAACAAATAAAATTTTGAACACATATTTTTTTGCTCAGTTTTCGGGCTTTTGCTACACATACATTCCATCAATTATGTGGAATTTACCCTGCAATTTACTGTGAGCTGAAGTGACTGACAAGAGCAACTAAGATACCTCAGGCAAACCAGGTCACTGAGACTTTTTCTTGCTGTTTTGTGATTAAAGGTTGACCACAAAAACCTTTACTTTCTGCAGAGTGACATGCTTGGTTGTTTAAATATGCAGGCAATTAACACAGAGATAACATGCATTTAAATGGAAGTCCCATTGACCCCCATCTCCCGACTGCAACCTTTGCTCTGAAAGCAGACAGCTTAGCAAAAATATTCAATTAATAAAAAGCCATGAAGGGCAACAAGTCCATTTCAATTAATTTAAAAATAAATACTGTTTACTACTCCATATTTAATAAGTTAATAAAAAACATCACAACCAATATCACAAGCAACAAGGGAATGTGCCTGAAAGATCTTTATAAAGATCATATATATAAAAAAAAATTCTGATTTTTTCCTTTGTTTAGAATAAAACAGTATATTCTATTAGCAGTGAAATAAAGAAAGTTTGTTGTCTTATATATTTGAGCCCCATATTTATTGCCTCTGCACATGTCCTATCCCAAGTGTGACACTTCAATTTGCTGCAGGGACTCCAATCCCTCAGCGCAAGCATTCCTTACTGCTTCCACCCTCTCCTCTCATACCTGTACCTCCCTCTCAAACTCCTCATTGGGGAAAACCAGCACAAGCTCTGGCTCCACCATAGATAAGCAAGTAGTGAATTACTGTAGTTATTTCAGGTGGAGCAAACCTAAACCCATCCTGCATTTCTTGTAGCCGGAGCGCTGAGTGTCCATTCTACCCAGTTGCCCATTTTCTGAAAATATTTTACTTGGTTGTATTTGAAAGTCCCAGTCCTCTTTTGAAGTCCTAGTCCTCATTTGCTTTAAACTGGACAATAAATGGTAAACTTCTATGTGAATAAAAAATTGAAAGCTTAGAGACACTGGAATCATAAACCAAACTAAGAAAATGGAACCATTTGTAATTTTTTAATCAGACTTGTAGTTTTGGGGTCCAGAGAAACCACATATCACACCACTGCCATCTAATGGAAGAAAACATCAGCCGATCATTGGTCCTGGGGAAGATCCAGTCAGACAAAAACTATTTCATCAAGTAGAAGAGTCATTTCTACCACCCCTAACGTGGCCTCCTCCTTCTCTCATCTATAAATTTAGCTCTCCTCACAACATTCTGGGTTGAAAAAAATTACTAAATGTTATCCAAATATAGAACTATTCTCAAGAGAGCTGAAAGACTGGTTTGGGGTTTTCTTTTGTGGAGAATTCAGTATTTCAAAGAAATGTCATTTAATTCCATTCAAAGTCATAAGATTACTCACAGTACCTAAATTAACTGCGGACCCTGCTCTTTTTCAAAGACCTGGGCTGCAAAGTCCATAGAAGAAGGTTGTCTTTCAATTATTTTTTATAGAGTACAGCTGTTTTCTGTACCATTGATGAGTACCTAGAGCTTTATGCCATACAGCTACCATAACCTTAAATAGATGGAGCAATATTAATAATGCCCATCAGTTCCTTTCCCTGTAACTGGTGTGGGTGGGTTCTTTAATCAGCATTGAGGGAGCTGCATCTTTATTGCCCGAAGTTATGATTTTTCTCATGTGTTGCACATCTTTTCCTACTCGAGCAATCCTACGCCATCTCCAGACAGGCAGCCCTCAAATAACAAGAAAGACAGATTTAATAAAAATGATGGCGTGGTCTATTACTGGTTTATTTTGACAGTATACTATCTACCAAGAAAGAGAAAGTACACTTAATTCACTTGGGTAAGAGAGTTCTACTCTTCTAAACAAAAGCCAGGGACATGCAATAATAGGTGACATCTCTGTTGGCACACCTCAAAACTGAAATCGCACTGTAATTCACAGATCTGATTCAGAATGGTTCCTGTTGAGTACCCATTTTCAATAATGGCTGTCAATTTGATTCATTATCAAATTGTCATATATCAAGTCAGCATTAGCTTTGCACATGCTATATATTCTCAGAGCACCTAACAGAGTTGGCTCTAGCAAAACTAACGTGGTGGGCACTGTCTTCCTCTTGCCTCTGCCTGGGGATTTCCACAGTGCTGAACTCTTGAGACTTTTGAGAAACTAACTTCTCAACAGAGTACCATCACTTTTAGAAGAGGTGACCTGCCTTCAAGCAACCAGGGGCCAAACAGATTTGCTGGTGTGTGAGATATTGTATCACGGCATGAGAAAAGAAAAAACTGAGCAAAGTGATTCTGCAAGACAGTTGAAAAAGCAAAGACATCGTAAGGAAGCTTTCAACAAAGCTGATTATGAACCACTGTTCAGAGAAAAAAAATTTTCTTCTGTTCACTTTTGTGCTATGAAAAAGATATTTTCAAGTCTGCTGAGACCATTAAGAGCCTACTAACATTACCCAGTCCCAAAATGCACTTCAAGCACATGCCAAGCTACTGGCAAAGTTTTATATAGACCAATGAATCAAAACATTAATCACTGTGTATACATGGAAATTTTACTTTTTTATTTCTCTGGAAAGAAACAAAGTTAAACCAATTATTTGTCAACGACATGGGCCTGCAGATTTTGGAAGCAGTAAATTAAGAATAATCACAGATTAGATATGTCACAGAATACTTGAGCATCCTGGGTCTCCTTACAGAAAATATTTGCTAGGCCATGAGTTCATTTATGAAAAGATAATGACCCAGGAAATTTTTTCCTTAATTGCAAAGAAGCCGTTTAAGAAAGTGTCTGGGGAACTAATTAGGAAGGAGTTTCCTCTGTAGAGGACCTGGCTTTAAACTCAATAAGCAATTTTTAGAGGACTTGCTTGAGACAGAGCACTGTTTAGATGCATTCAAAAATGTTTGCTGTGGTGCAGCAACATTTTTCAGACATGGAGGCAGACATGAGTCCTCACCACAGCGAGGGAGTGGCCAGCACTGGCATGCTCCAGCTATGATGACTTCCTCAGCACAACTCATTGAATCCTTTCCTATTTCACTTCAGCAAAAGTGGAAAGCACTCAAATACACACAAACAGGAGAATCTCTACCTCCAAGCTAAAGTGAGATTTTTCAAAATACTTGCACATTTTCCAAGACATATAATGCCTGCTGGTCAACCCAACAGGTGCCAGAAAAATAGATCACTCAACGTTCCCCCTGAATGCCACTGCTTTGTTATGACACCTAAACATCCATCATCTGTAAACTCAAGAGCACAGCTACATACTTATTTTTGAATATACATATGCACTTCTCTCTCCTATATAGTTTTCGATAACTTCTTAAAATGGTCAAATTTGCAGAGCATCAGAGCTCATGAGCCCAGAGAACAAATAAGCTTTTATTTGATAAGCTATGGTGTGAAGTTACACTTCATTCGTGAGTGAACAACCTCATGGCTTCTTATTGGCAGTTCCTTTCACTTTATTTTGTTGTATGTCTGTCAACAGGGTGTTTAGACGTCTCCTTTAAGTATTTTTTCTAAAGGCTTCATTTTTGGTCTCACATCGTTACACAGTAATATCACTTTTTAATTTAAGCAGAAAAAAAATTGTGAAAGTAAAAAAACCTGAAGTTAAAAAAAAAACAAACAAAAAAAACAGAAAAGTGACTAAAAAACCTGCAAATAATTACAAATTTTAAACAACTAGCCTCATGTTGTTTTATGTATCTCTTTTTATCAAAATCATACCATTTCAAGTTTGCTTTTTTCCTTTTAACTGTTTTAAAATGGGGACTCAGTGAAATAAGGTTTTATTAGCTAGCTTGCTAACTAAAAGTGGTACAATTCAGTATAGTTTGTGCCCTCTGCTCAAGAGACCCAAGTGAGACTGTTGTGACTGCTACAGGTCATTAATGAGATGGATCAGCAGAGCCATAGATAAAACTTGCTGAATGCCTGCTCACACTCAACATCTGTCCAGCCTCCACAAACACCTCATTGTCAGAAAATCTGCCGAATTAAAATATTCCATATTGCTACACTTTTAATAACTTGAGAACTATTATGCCACTAATTACATAAAACTTTGGAGTGGATCAAAAAAGAAAAAAAAAATGCAAACATACAAAACTAAAGCACAAAAAAATCAGCACATCTATTGTCTATCTGGGCATCAAAAATAAGACTGATTTATTTGCTACATAAGTCTAGAGTTTCAAATTAAATAAGTCTGTTTTATGAATTATTTACTTTCTACAAGATCCATTTCCCCTTGAAGCACACTGTGCATGCCCTCCTAGTGTGAACAGTTTACAGACTGTGATCAGGCACAGACCTACTTGTCTGGATTTTTCTCCCTTTCAAAAGAGCAATTCTGAGAATCATAAATTACACAGCACGGTTATTGTAATTTGAGCTTATTCCCAATAAATAAAATTTATTAACTAAATAGTTTTATATGTAGCTTAGCTCTTTCCCACTAGCTTATTATTTTACATAGAGTTGCTTCATGCTGGTAATCACAACCAAATTGTGCCATCTTAAGTATAAGAATATGAATTAATAAATACAAAGTAAAAATGTGTAATTTCATATGATGACAAATAACCTTTAGTCTTCATAGAATATGTGTGAAAAATTACTTCCTAAGATTTGAAGTTATGAAAGTATTTTGTCTAACGTACCTACCAAGGTATATCTACTACAAAACAAAGCTTATAAGCTTTGTTTATCAGAACACCAGAGCAGAAGCCTTCAGCACTCTAAGCTCCAATGCATTAGAGTATTTAGGGATGCTGGTGAACTTAAGCAGATGAGTAGCAACACTGACACAAGGCGAGACAGACTCCTTTTGGGAGATATGAAACACCACTTTATCATGCCATTCCAATTATCTCCAACACTTATAGTAAGCCTCCAGTTATTCCACTTTTGTTACACAAATAAACTTTCAATTTATAAAATAGGTCATGGTAAATTTTACGTCCTGGTCTAAAAACAGCAGCAAGGCAACTGGAGAAATAAAACCGTATGTGATATATGGTGGTTTAACACAGGTGACCTCATGGCATTTTTTTTATCGTAACCCCCCCCTTCCTAATGACTGTATACCTGCATTCCCAGTTTTTGTATTTTAAAAATTAATAGATCATTGCTGGCATTTCTCAACAAGGAAAATGTCATAATGAAATATTAAAATTATAAACAGAGACTCTATAGTTCCCCTCATCATGGTAGGCATATTTCTCTCCTAAGACAAACACTGCTATTCAACAAATCAAGTCACCCATGGTTTAAAAAAATACACATAAAATGAAGAATATGCAATTGAAGTGTTTGTCTCCTACACATTACTGTGATTCATAGGTTTTATTTATTAAAAAAAAAATTCCCACAGGTGGGATTTCAGATTTTTTGCCGTTCCCTGTGCTCATCTTCCAAAGTCCTAGCAAAATACTCAAAATCATACGAGCTCCTGATTAAACCAGGAAGCAAATCTGCATGCATGCAATTACAGTGTCTGCAAGGGCAGACGCAGATGACAGTAATTCATACTCTAAGAAATGGCTCGTGTATTTGGCAGATTAACTGTTCTGTATTCCATTGCTATGAGGTATGGAAACTGTACTGTGAAACAACCATTACTCATTCCTTCAGCTCTAAGCACGTAGGTCTATCAAAAGCAAGCCAGTCTGGAGAGGGTGGGGGGTGAGGGCTGGAAAGAGAAGAGTCTACATGTTTCAGATTAACGCTTCTCTTGAATGGTTTCTTTTATTTCATTTCCCCTACTTTTTAAATTAGCAAATACAGTAGGCCCAGAAGGGAAATGTGCAAGGGAAGAGGGAGAGAGGGGAGGGAAAGGGAAGAAGCAAAAGCAGCCAAAAACTCTCCAACTTGTTCATTAGGGGGGTTTGTGTTTGAACATCTGAATGAATCATGTGTCTGTTTTTCATTATTCTCCATATGTATTTGTTCTCTGCTTTGTTCATAGATTTCTGGCCCTGTTGTCGTGAATGTGCTTATTTTGTTTTATATATTGTTCTATTACAGGGTGATTGTTACTTCTTCTCTGTCTCACTTAGCAGTTATGCCACCAACAAAGAGCAATCTGAAAATGAGAGGTTACATCAAAAGGTTTCCCCAGTGAACTCCCTTGCAGCATATATGATTACTTTAGATCTGACTGCTTAATTCATACCAGAGAAAAATCCTCAGATAACACTGCTCCTTAGCATGATAGGAATGTGAAGGATATCTTTTTAAAAATCTGGAGAATTACTTAAAGTCCAGTGCAGAGTGGTTTCCTCATTTTTCCAAGAGGTAACCTAATACTTCTTGCTAAGCAGTAACTAATTTTAACAGATCTGCTGTTACATGGGGGGGTTGAAATAATTTCTTTGCTAAATTAAATATTTTCTACTTTCAGCTTTATTTTACACCTTGGTCAACACACAAATGACACTGAAATAAATTCATAAGTCACTAACCACGTGATAACTTCTATCATCTCCTTGAATTTAATCCACCCTACTTCACTGGATACATAGCACAGGATGATGTGTTCATTTAAGAAGATACTCTCATACTTGGCAGAAAGTGAATGAGACCCAGAAAACTGGAAAGGAGCAAACAAATAGCATGTTTTTTTCCTGGTTGTTGTTTGGTTGTTAGGGTTTTTTTGGTGGGATTTTTTTTAAGGAATGGATGTAGACTCTGGTGTGTTACAGATACTTTCAAATTCTGGAAAATCTTAGAGCAATTAGTCATATAAATCCATTCACAGACCCTCAAAGGTAACACATGATTATGATGCCTTAAGCCCATAATGATTTTCTTATTTTTCTACCTTATAAGTTTTATAGGTAATAGAAGTAGATTTTAGAAACCCTTTCTCCCTCCTCCCCATAGTACCCTTTAGTTTATACATTCCTTAATTATCTCACCCCATTCCATACCCCCCTATCACCCTACCCCCATATCCAGTAGAAAATGTTTTGTCTCTTGTCAAGGCAAGCCTGTCTTGTTTGGAGAACGCTTGTATCTTGGCCTAAACCGCAGGACAGAGTCAAGGAACTGGGTCACTCTGCTCTCTGTACCCCGAAGAAGATGATGATGATGAAGAGGGGGTCCCAAAAAGCACCCCAGACCCAATTTCGAGAGGCGGGCCAGGGGGTGGACCAGGCCAAAAGTTATAGGGTGGACACACTTAGGATTGGCCAAATATTGTTATAAATGTAACATCCCAGGCACAGCCCGGCGTGCGCGTCGTAACATCTCTTGCCTTGGCTAATTAAACCCTTTCTTATCTCACCCCAGCTAAACAGCTCCTAGATTTTTTTCGTAGCACCAGCTCAGCAGGCATCAATTAGTACAATGCAGCATAGACTGAGCAAGAGTAAATAATGTCATATCATAATTTTGTCTAAAAGTATATAACCAGTGTTAGAGATAGCTCAGTCCTATATATTTTAGTTAAATCTTGCTTCTCTCTCGTAACTTGAGTAGATGGGAGAAAAAAGGTCTAGCTGAAAAATGCTGTGATGTAGGTGTCGAACAACTTAGCAGATCCAATTTTAAAAAGTTCTCAATGGCTCACTGTTGCACTACCTGATATACTGAGAGGATTTCCTCAAAAGTCTTCTGGTATTTTTCAGTCTTTTCCACATTATCTTGTCCAGTGGATTAGAGAAACCATTTATTAACTGTGAAGAGGATACTAAAGGGGTAAGTGCTGCAAGCACTCTGGAGGCTTAAGATTATTCTCAAATCTTAGTAAATTAAGGAGTAGCCAAGAAAAAAATAGGATAAAATTCAGTACAGACAAATTAAAAGTTCTAGCTTTAGGAAGGAATAATCAAAAACACAGAGTAGAACACACAGTATGGAATGCCTGGCTCGCAGCAGTGCTGGAGTAAAGAATAACAGAACTGGGGGTTGCAGAGAATCTCTTAGCATAAATCAGCACCATTGTTCTCATGCAACATCCTGTGCCTCACAAATATATCTATATTTAAAATACACAGTTATTTATATGTATACATCAACAAAGAGGAGAGTCATGTGATCACAGAGAAGACAAATGATATAACCTCTCCACACTATTTAAAATTACAAGATTTAGGGCATCTGAAATCCTATGCCCAGCTCCAGGGTCTTTAAGGAGTGAGCTAATTAGAGACAGACTAGCAAAGTGCAATATAATCAGAAATCTAAAGTTAAAGGACTAGTGGTTAGTCTAAAGAAAAGATAAGGCAGATGGAGAGCAGTCTTCAAATATATACATTTGCTGCAAAAAGGAAAGGAATAAACTGCTCTGCATGTCCACTGGGGATAAGAAAAGAAGCAATAGACTTAAATTGCATCAAGAGAGATTTGGGTTAGACATTAGGAAATGCTTCATTAAAGTGAGAAGAGGGAGCGTTATCACAGATTGCCTGAGGAGCTCGAGGAATCTCCACCACTGGAGGCCTTTGAGCGAAGGTTACAGAAATACCCGTCAGCAGTGGGTTAGAGCTGATCTTGCCCCAAGGCAGGTCCTGACCATTTCAGGTCGCTTCCACTTCGGGTTCCTGGAAAGCTTTCTTTTTTTTCAGCCTTACTAAAGAGAAAGGAAATGTACCCAGCATTTAAAGCAGTAAAACATCTATTCTTTTTATGCCATGAAGCATACTGTTAATAAATCCAATTATGTTTATGATCTTTTAATGGCACCACTTATGTCATAAAGATCTGTTTTTGAAAATACAAATAGATATCTCTGCCCTACAGTGTAATACAACAGCATGAAAGCAAATTTTTACAAAATTCCGACTCACTCTTATATGGCTCCTACTATGATAATCTCAAAGCTAACTACAATATGAAGAACACCAAAGCCAAACTCTTTTTTTTTCTTAAAATTCTACCATTCATATTCTTCACAATATTTTTCACTTTGTATTTCACATTTTGTATTTCACAAACAGATCCATTCCTTTCCTTGTTTACCACTGGCAATGGGAACAAAGGAAGTTCTGCTCATGAGGGTATTCCTTTATAATGCAATCCAAAAAAAAAGCAAGAAATCCATCAAAACCCAAACACAATCAGGTCTTGTTCCTGCTGTGATATTCAAAGAAATACAGAGTGATGTTATCAGAATTGCGGCAGAACAGTGCCCCAAGGAAATGAAACACACATTCAGTCAAAAGCAAATGCATAGCAGTGCAACTTACAATAATGGCCCATGACTGACTGGGTTGGTGGAGTTTTCTAAGACTAGAATTGCAGTCTTCCAACTTACTTTTCTCCTGAGTAGCTAATGAATACTGTTTCTGACAGGCAATAGATAAAGTCCTACACTTCTATAAACTTCTAAAACATCTTTGGCACAGATGGCAGGATTTTGCCCTATCTCATAATTTCCCGAAATGTCTTCTCTGCTGCTTCTCTTCACACCTTATCTGGGCACTCATGAGATATTCCTGAACTGCAATGCCTTTTCTTTTTACTAACTCATACAGAAATGCTATCCAGAATGTGCTTCTTATCAGAAGAACCCATTCTAGTTGATTTTATTACTCCAAAAGGATTCTGTATACCACTAGTGTAAAGTGACAGTCACCTTAAAGCACAGCTTCTCCCCCATAGATTTGATGACACTGCAGACTCATAAAGGAGTAACAATTCTAGTCCTGAGATACTACTAGACATGTTAGTCTATATTTATCTCAGTAAATATAGCTATATGGACATTAAACTTTATATTTCACCAAAAAATGTTTTCATACATACACAGAAATTAAGAACATAAAACTGAAAGAGGAATTATTTTTATATCTTGGTATTGGAACTTGTAGATCTATTTGTGTCATAAAGAATATTTTCTTCTTCCATTAGCATAAGACAAGACTTCACAAAAATGTAAAAATTAGACCACGTTTTCCTTGGGAAACTTTTCCCAAAGGTTTCTCAGCTTTATATAGGAAATCAATTTGCATCACTGATGATATCACTCAAATCAGACAGCACTATGTGGTTAGAAGGTAATTTACTCTTCTGCCGAAGCAATTTAATACTTGTTCTGATTTGTGATTTTCATTTTGTTTGTTAATGAAAAAAATTAATGAGCAATGTTACTGGAAGCACAACTCAAAGCTTTGGCGTTATTAAATATGTTTGTAATATACTGTGCATTATGTTGATTGCACAGTTGGAACCAAAGCTTTGGCAGTCAAGCCACCAGTCAATCATTCAAACCAATAATGAACTTGCAGGGTGGACCCCTTGCACATACCTTTGCACTGATTTGTGTTTTTGTCAAGAATTGCCTTTGTGGATACAATTTTTCCATACCTATGGAGAAAACAAAAAACAGAAGTACATGTTATTATTTTTTAAAAAAGTACATAGTGATTGTTACACGCATATAACACATATACTAGGAAGATATCTAGTGCTCTGGGGAAAAAAAAAAAAAAGGAAAAAAGACACAGAGCCAAACTATAACTCATAGGGTAAAACAGACCCCTGAGTTATAGCACGGGACCAGAAAACACTTAAAATACTTCATGAAGAGGGAATAGCACCAATGGGAAAGAATGAGAACAGCCTGCCTAAGCATACTCTTCAATACCAGCAAAGATTTGAGTCAATTTTGTGCCTGATAGAAAGTTCTCAGCTGAAGTTTCCATACTGTGAGTGACATGTAACCACTCAGTTTAAGATAAAGGGAACTGTCTCTCCATCTCTCTTTACTCTGTTTTAGTGACTGATGCAAAGTGAGACTTTCCATTTCACTGTTTTTCCTTTTCCTAAGAACCCACAAAAACATTTGTTTCCATTTGACTTTCATTTTTAGGAGGAAAAACATGCTTTGCTTTATTTTGTTTCAGTCTGAAACTAGTGAGGAGGAGGAGGGAAAACTGACCAAAAGGCATTAACAAGTTGTGCAAACTAAGTTGAGCCTCAATTCAGCCATCTGTTAGGAACCAAAAAAAGTCATACAAGTTTTCCTCCCCTTCAGCCCCCTCTACCCCCTTTTTTTTGCTGGTTCTGTAGACCAGCAGGATCTTGTGCTCTGAAGGCAGGCATAATTCATTGTACACTGCACCATGAAGTGTACATAGGCAGGTAGTTGTGAGTTTATTCTGCCATAGCTGGCTCCACTAGAACCAAATACATAACAGATTTAATGTTAACCATGAGATCACAGGTGTTTTCCAGAATAGGTGCCTTTATACTCACTTATGTTCCACTTAATTTTATAATTCTTCATGGTAATACCTGAAGTTGATTTTGGCCTCTAAGATCTTAAAGCACGTCTTAAGAAGGCAAAGCTAAATTCTCTTGCAGTGTGATTTACGGCTGTTTAGTGGGCCAACTTACCCAGCAGGAAATTTGGACTGTGTGGTGCATCTTCATTTATTTGATTTATTTAGATTCAATATCAAATATATGAGAAACATGCAAAAACATGCCTATCTTGTACAGTAATGGGTCTCTGACAGATATATGGAAAAAGAATCCAACAAAAATCAGTGGCTAACCCACACCAACCTCAAATAAAACACAACCCCTACCTAAACTTCCGCCAACAAAAACTAACACCCAGCCCGCATTTCAGTCCAACCACTCCTAATGAATTGATATGTTGTTTCATCCAAGTCACGTGAGAGCTAGAAGTTAACATTTCTTGCCAGCAGAGACAGGCATTGTGGTTCCACTGCTTCTATTACAGATTTCCCAGAATTATTTTCTACATACTGTGATCCTGCAAACAGTTACAGTGGAGATTTTACTCACAAAATTCTGTTTGGTTCAGGAGACATTTACCTCCCACATGCAAAGTTATGTGCACACCTTCACATTTGCAAAAACAGACATCAGAGTGGTAAGAGGCACCACAATAACAAACACTGTTATAGGCAATTAGCCATATGTTGGTGATTTAATGTACTGCTGCAAACCTTGAGTGATACCACAAGAAAGTAATTGGAATTAATTTGGACACTGTTTTACAAAATATTTCAAGTAATTATTCTACAGTAATCAGAACATCAGTTCTGATGAAGAATGTTCATTTGTGTGTTGCATGAAATTGGGAAGGTATTTTGTTCCTACAAATGTAGTCATATTTCTCCCATATGTCAAGAGTGTTATTAAGCTTTGTCTCCTCTCCAAAGTTGTTTGGCTTTCTGTTTGTGTGAGTTTTAACTGTGATTTGATTCGCTCAAAAGTACAAAAAATATATTCTTCAATGGGAATGCTCACAGAAATAATGATAAAGTACATCACAAGAGCTACCCCTTGTTTTCTTATATTTAAATGGAAACCACTATAAAATTCAACAGCCTGCACACCTGTATTCTACAAACTACTGATATGATTAATGTAAAAAAAATACCAAGTATGGTCTGCTTGTTGTGAAAAAGTGTGAGCACTGTTTAATATCCTCCTGAGTTATGGTTCATGGAGGCACTCTTTCAAAGATTTTGAATCAAAATTTCTGTTCATAAAAGGATAAACATAGAATTGAGTTCATCTCAATGCCATATTACCAACCCTTCAACATAACGGCTGTATCATTAAGGATAACCTACTGCATCACACTATCCAAGGAAGTAGGCAAAATGAATCTGTGAGATGGTTATCTCAAGAATGTGTCTACTGAGCACCTGAAGTGAAATTGCTATGCATAAGATTTTCAGACACTCTTCCTAAAGTGTTATCTAAATGCATAATAAGCACAAATAGAATTGTTTAAGTACTTTTAGAAACCCACTCAATCATTTATATCCAATTATGCTCTTAATACTTTTCTATGTAATAATTTTCATGTAAAACCGGGTGGTCAGATTTTGAAAGACCTTCCATGTTAGGAGCAACTGCACAGACTAGGAATTCACCTCATGAAAGAAGGACCCATGCAGTGAGATAGTGACTAGTTGTCTTCACTGATTCTCATAATACATAAGGACTGCTCAGATAATTATAAGACTTAAAAAATGAAAGTTTCAGAATGGAGAGTTAGTTGTGGAACTCATTGCCATAGCCCACATTGATGCCCCACAGAGCACACCACTATAAAAAGCTATTGTATGGCTTCTAGGATGGAAAATCTGTTATGTAATTAAAAGCAAAGACACATTTGTGGCCCTGGAAGTCACATACTACCAGAAACTGTGAGAGGATACCACAGTAACATCATCACATGTTGTCCCTCTTTTAACATCAGGGTACCTCCACAGCTGCTGAAACAGTGGCCCCTACATTCTTACATTCCAAGATTAAACTGGGGGTGGAAATACCTTCTTACAAACATAAACATTTTTACTTTCTCATGTATTTATCGGTTTAGGGTGAAACTCTTCAAGTCATCTGATACCCACTATTAAAAATACAAAGGTCACTTAAAAACTCTTCACTTACAAACAGCAGTAACTCACACCATGTCACACAGAAGGTAGAACTAAGGGAATAGCCCACAGTGTGGTGCAGAGAGAAAACAATCTCCCTGTTTAGTCCAGACTACAGAGTTATGTCAAAAATCACTCTTGAGAGCCCCATCCCATGGCACCCCACATTTTCAGACTACTCAGCAGACTCAGGAAAGATGCAAGCAATGGAGAATGAGCCCTTAAAGTACATCAAAGTTGTAGTATCAATAAAACATTTCAAGAGCTTTCAGGTAGGCGGTCGATGAGCACTTACATTGCAGACAAAGCTCAAACCCCATCATTTCCAGGAAGTTATTTGAAAACTCCTGTTAAAATGGACACAGTTCCTGAAGGAAATGCTTCAGCTGTGACTGATACTGCTCAAAAAATGTGGTATCACTTACCCAGTGCCCAAGACAACCCAAACAGATGGGAATTTGCTGTCTCACAGCAAACAAAGGATTTGAACCATTTCTCCTTCTGCCTATGGGAAGCTGGGGTACAGGGAAGGCAAGTGGGCAAACAGGGTTAGGAGGCAAGTGACATTCAGCTAGAGACTAGCTGCTCAAGGCAGAGGAACCAGGTGCCACCCACTAGACTGCTGGCAGGCCAAGGTGAGAAGCTGGCTGAGGGACGGCTGTGACCAGGAGCTGCTGTGTCAAAGAAGGGATTTCCTGGGAGGCCAGGCTAGTTGGGGCCACTCAAACTTTTCAGCTTTTCCATGTTGTTATGGAAAACAAAAGCCTCTAGGATAGGTATGTCATATTCTGGCCTTCAAGCCATCCTTCAGGCTGCCCGCAGCTAGTCCTGTAACGTAAGACGTCTGTCAGAAAGGACAGGATAAGTCTCTGGCCACTCGCCCAACTTGGTGCTGCATACATACTGCCATCCTCATCTACAAGGCAATGGGTGCACAGGCATGTACAAAATATTGCACTGGATTTTTCCCAATTCCAGTTACTGCTTGTATGCTTCAAATAAATACAAAACTTGGAATTGAAACTCAAGTTACTGGTGTACAGAGTTCTTCCCTCCTTAGTTAAACCAGTGGAGTTATCATGTAATTTCCAAGTTCAGAGCTTAATAATTATATCCCCAGCATTCAGGTTCACTCAAGGCCTCAAGCATTGCTCAGAGTACAATCCACTCAACTGAAAAGTCTGCACTTCTGGGCATTTAGGTATTATATGCTTTTATCTTGAGAACTTTTGTACTGGGATGAATTTGACCAGCAGTAATTGGATTTAGATAAGCAACTCCAAGGTTCTTTCATTCTTGTGAATTAATATCTAAATAGCATAACTGGGTTTATTTTGTTTAAAGCAGACTCTATTAAGCAAATCATGGATTTTGGGAGAAAATAAAAAAGCCCACATTATGGAGACCTAAAGTACAGAAGGAACTCCTGCTGAATTTCTTGGAGAGTCACTTTTCCTATAATACACTGCCACATGAACTTATGACATCCAAATACATACAAAAGGGAAATGACTCCAAAAAAAATTTTTGATTTGCATGATAATTTCTAGGCATTTCATTTACTGCATGACATTTTAAATGCTTGTATTTTTTCCCAAAAATACAAGACATTACTATGCTATCCCTTAACAAAGACTGAGTTACTTTATTGTCCTTTCCCTGTATATTATTTTTAATTAAAAAAAAAATTAATAAGAAGTTAAGACAACACTCTTATATTCACGCAAAAATACAACAACAAAATACATGTCATTCAGAGCACCTCTTCTTTTCACAGACTATGTGCATGGCTTGGGGAACAAACAGAAGGAGCTACTGGCAGCAAACCTGTGGTGTACCAGACTGACAAGACTGTACTTCTGTTAAGAGTTTAACATCTGGCTGCTCTGTCTTCTCTACTTACTTTAGTCTGGCTGTGATGTTTACAGAAATCATTCCTTCACTAAATAGAATACTTTTGATACTGCCTCTCACAATATCCTTCTCGACAAAGCCTCCAGCACACAGCTGGATAAACACATCATGCAGTGGGTGCTCACGAGTTGAGCACAGAGGGTAATAGTGAATGGGACAACATCAGACTGGAGACCTGTCACTAGTGGGGTTCCACAGGGCTCCATCTTAGGCCCTGTTCTCTTCAACATCTTCATAAATGACTTGGATGCAGGACTTGAAGGGATATAAGTTTGCAGATGATACAAAATTGGGAAGAGCTGTTGACTCCCTCAAAGGCAGAGATATCCAGACAAATTAGTGGGCTGAACAATCACTATTTGTATGAAGTTTTAACAAGAGCAAGTGCCAGATTCTGCACCTGGGATGGGGTAACCCTGAATGTACGTACAGACTGAGGAACGAGATGCTGGAAAGCAGGGCCATGGAAAGGGACCTGGGGATCCTGGTCGATGGTCAGTTGACTATGAGTCAGCAGTGCCCTGGCAGCCAGGAGGGCCAACCATGTCCTAGGGGACATCAGGCAAAGCATCGCCAGCCGCTCGAGGTAGGTAATTGTCCCGCTCTGCTCTGCACTGGTGCGGCCTCACCTCGACTCCTGTAAGGATTCTGTAAGGGCAGCTCAGCAATTCTGAAACTCAGACCATGGCATTTCTGTTCTTAACAACGCGGTTAGGAGCCTAGTTTTAAGCAGACAGTAATGAATATTGTAGCATGTATGAGAAGTGATTTTTTTAGAGCCAGTAAGCTGATGAACCCCTGAAAGAGCATATGCATATTCAGCAATATCTTCTGGTACAGATATTTACTATCAAGGGTGTGGTGATTTCACTCATAAATGGGCCTATTATTCACTGTCATTCCACGCCCAGAGAAAATATATTTTTCAGAACTAAGAGAGAAAAAGCTACAAAACCCATAAAATAACTATACGCACATTTCTATGAACACTGTTATTGCTTTAGACAAATAAAACCCAAGATCTTACCATTCTATTGAATAACAGCTCCATATTAACCTTTGAGGTTCTTTCCTCCTATTTCAGATTACGGATCGTGCCACTTACTTTACACTGCATTTACAGATCATATTCAGAAATCCTGCTTTTCAGAAGATGCAAGAACCATTTATCTCAAATCACAGGGCTCTAATACAGCCCTGGAAAGCTGTGTTAGGTCCTTTGGTACTCTTATTGAAGAACAGGTAAAACTTGGTAGTTTTAGTGAAGTTTGTATCTTGTAAAATTTCAACAACCACAGGAAGAGAATATTGTAAATAAACAGGTATATAAGAAACACTTACACTCAAAAATTCCCTCCAAGGTCCTTTCCAGTTTCTGCAAAATCTACTGCTATTAAAGCCCAGGAATGCATCTTGCTTTCACCCTCACTAAAATGACAGATGTGCCTCACATTCAAGTTAGAAATATATTTACAAGACAATGTAGATATTTATCAATAAAGAGAGAGTCATACTTCCTATTTAAACTAATCTGGAATTATATGCTTATACATTACATGAACCTTCACCTCCAGAAAAACAGTGCCATATGAAAGTGTACATGTTTGAAGACTTATTGTAATTGTCTTGAGTATTTTGGGAAATTAAACCAAGTAAAGCAGAAGTTAAAGTAAGTGAAATTTAAACAGACACTACATTTATTGAACTTTCAGATCTGTAAGAAGTATATCACTTTAGTAGTTCAAAGGTAACTTTTCCTGTAGCTTTGTTCCTTTCCTTGCTAAAAATCAGAAAAACAAATTTTTGTAAGCATGTAAATGAAATTAAGTGGTTTAATCCAACACTTGCAGAAATCAAAGGCAGTCTTTTCCATTGCTTTCAGTAGGTACAACCTCAAATCCTATTCACAGTGTTTATAATAAGGCTACAGATTTGTCACACCCTTGATACCCAAGACAGAATAAAATGCCACTTACTAGTGTGGCACTCTCCATAAAAGCCTGACATTTTACAACGTTTTTCCTCAGTTTGTTGCAAGTAAGACACTTGGCTATTAGCTGCAGTTTTTATTCTAAATGCTGTTTATTCTTAATTAGTGCTATGCATCATATTCACATTAAATCTGTGTGTTTGAATATTGAAGCTATTTAAGACTATTTAAAAATTGATTACATTATTGTATATCATATTTAAATTAAAATTATGACATTTATATTTTTGCTTTGATAGAAAGCTATGTTTTTCCCTCACAGTTCTGCCATGACAAATAACCAGTGTTAATAATTAATTAGCAAAATATTCTACAGTTGCTAAATTAAGTATGGAAAACAAAATTCATGCTTAGATTAATAACTATGATTTCATGCAGTACACTTCAGTCCTTCTTCTAGGCCATCATTAAATCTTCAATTACTAATTATTCCATGTTTTCAAGAATTCAGATGTCTTAAAAAAATAAAATGCAACTTTTGTTTGCAGACACTTAGCAGTGATGCTAAATTTTCTGTATAATGATAGGATGCATTATTGGGAAGCCAGTTTAGGGATCTGAAACCCTTCACAGAATGAGATGCGATTTACTGTAGCCTGTCACAAATGATAATGCCAGGCATACCCTAATTTTCAAAGGGCAGTGGACTTAAAAAAATCCAAACCTTATTTTCTCTGTTATAAAGACATTGCTCATCAGCATTGGAAGAAAAAATTAAGCACATCTTCAAACTTGCAGAATTTTCTCTATCCAACAATTCAACTATTTTAGATACTGTGGAAATAACGCCCCCAACATATCATTCCTGTGTGCAGAATTTATTTACTTTGTATGTTCTAGCATGCTGCGCTTTCTTGTATCTGATTTCTCACTCAGAGTCTTGCTTACTTATGGAAGATTCATTGTTAAACTACAGTTGGTATACAGTACCAGCATGCCAGCATACCATGATATTAATCTCTAAAGTATTCAATCATTTTACAATAGCCTCATTATTCAGTGGAACTCTGAGCATTCAGTTTGTGCAGGTTTTCTGACATTTCACTAAAACAATTTACTCTTAAAAGAATTCAATGACTGCAACATATTGTAAAATATACATGCCTCAATCAGATGGTTCCTCTCTAATAATAGTCAAGAAAAAGAAGAGGAATTAAAAAGAAAAGGAATTACAGATAAAAACAAGAACTCCAGCTAACTACCAGAGACCATGAACTCAAACTGATAATTTAAAGCTAAAGCACTTTATAGGGTTCACAGAGAGGTCATTTGAACCAAATGTGTGAGACTTCTTGAGTTCACGGAGCTCCCATTTCACTATTTACAAATTAGAAAAATCCAGGTACTTTGGATGTCTTTGTAAAAAAAATAGTTTTCAGAGGAACTGTTACTACAGATTTTTACATTTCAAAATACATATTTCAAGAACTACATCACAGAAATTATTCTTTTTCCTCAATATATTTATTTTAATCCTTTTATTTCCAGGGCTGGAATGTCGCAGTTGTATTCATTTTCCAAAGGTTGAACTTTGACAACAGTGGCACAGAGAAGCACATTTTTTTCTGCCCGGAATTTTCAAGGAGAAAAAACAAGAGCATGGATTTGGATTTTTATAATTACGTGGACAAAAGTTCACACTGCTTACCCAGAAATGGGACAGAATAGCTCTGCTTTTGAGTTTCTATGAATTTTAACTCCCTCAAGAATATTTATAAAAGCAAAGATTTTTTCGTCCATTTATTTGTACAACTCTAACATAAAAACAGGCTCAGGAGAGTGTCTGAAAACAGATTTGATGAGGTATTTGTTCACTATGTTTTTAAAACGCTCACACACGTACAATTTCAGGCATGTTGAACTTAAGCAGGACGATCCACGTTTCTCAAGATTAAATTATATTTGTAGGCTCATAAATTAATGTGCTTGTTTGGTGTGGGAAGTCCTCCCTACCACTCCAACACAGTAAACAGATGAACACAGGATATAAAAGTGTACGTTTCCAGTCAGCCAGTACTTTGCTTTCCTCAGTGCAAGGCCTGTAACTACTACACTAGTTAATTTTAACAGACCACATCTGTTCTGGTTAGTAACTCACAACTCCCAGACAGGTATTCTTCAAAACCTTCTCTTGAATGATAGCTTTGTTAACAACTAAATTCAAACTAGGTGAAGCTGCCCCACGTGCAATACAGTTACATAATTTATGAATCATGGTAATTTTTTTATGTTTTCAAAATGCATTAAAAACTTGCAAGTGAATGCAGCATGAAGTGAAGTCTCACCTTCTACAAAAACAATTTTACAGGTTTAAAAAGATACTTAGTTTAGAATCCTTTTCTATTATATAAATAATTTTTCATTCTTTATTGTCCAAAGACAGATGGACATATTTCAACACAATTAGCCTCGCTACGTCAGGGAGGTAAATATCTCTGGAGAGGAAGAGCTCGTTAAAAAATGCACTTTGGATCAGACTCTTCATTTCCAGAAATGTGGTACCCTTCTTCTGGGTCCAAGGAACTGTCCTAATTTACACTGAGGTAGCAGTTGCCTCATGTCTTTGAGTGTTGAAGTTACATTTTAAGATAACTGCAAGGGGCAGGTTGTATGGCATAATTAGCATGTCCTCTAGTTTTCTGCTCATCAGTCAGCACTTTTGAGACTAAGACAAACAAAATTTCAGTCAACCAAAAACTGAGGCTTTTTGCCAGCTGCTTTCACTGGACACCTTGGCTGTGTCTTACAGAAGAAAAGCCAACATTGGAAATTCCTGTGCTCTGCTTGCAGAGTTTGCTCAGTTTGCACCCAAAAACAGCCAACATGGACCACGAAAGGATGAGATAAGCCATGGGATTCACTAAATAAATACACTCTTTATATACTTAGTGTCTTCTGTCCTTAAAAGGACACTTGGTTGATCCTGCTAGGAGAACCCTTGATGGAGAGCAATTAAGAGAGACATGCATTGTAGCCCTTTCTTTCTGAAATATACATGTGCAAATCTAGAGGAAGGCACAAGAATTCAGATATTTTATGTTTCTGTTGAAAAATTTTACCCCAGGAACAAAAGACTCACTGAAAAACACAGTGAGCACATTTTGAAATCTGACCAGTAATGCTGAATTTGGAAGCAAATTAGCTTCGGTTGCTTGGGAACCCTCAAGAAAAGACTTTTGTATACTACTGGCTTCAGGCATCTTCAAATAAACTAATTAAATAAGATACAATGCTCAAACCATATAAAGATACTCATGGAAAAAACTGAGATCTCATTCTGGGTATTGGGCATACTTAGAAAGAGAGAACTGTGATTCACTGGGATAAATCCGCAAGTCTTCCTGAAACTGGCCAAGGATCATAGCAGTGACAATTCCAGTTGCTCTCTAATGCACAAAAAAGGTTACAAAATTAATTTTTGGTATTAAAAATAAAATATAAATTTGAGATGTCCCTTTATTTTGCACATTTATTTCAAGCCTTTGTGATAGACTTGGGTTGTATTTTCATGGTTCTCTTTACAGCCATGAAGGAAAGAAACTACGTTTTTATAACAATTGAAAGATGAGATCCCTACCTTATCACATGCCTAAGGAACTCAGGGTTTAAGAAACAAACATTGTGAACCTTGCAATAAGATTTTGAGGGCTGACAACACCAAGGGCTACATCTTCATCAAATATTAGTGAACATCCTCGGCTAGGGTAAAAACACTGTTTGACAGTTGCATGGTTTGTGTCCCAGAAAACAACCCTGAGAAAAACAAAAAAAAGTAAATAAAATAATAGCAATGAACAAATCCACCCTGCGATCTATTCCCCACTTTATAAAAAGAGGTGGATTTAAAGGTAAATGAAAACCCCAGTGCTGACACCCCTCACTTTACTACGGCTATCACACACATAAAGAACAAGTATATCCTATATGGATAAATTACAGTCCAGCAGCCAAAATATAATCTGCCAATTATGCTGGGTTTAAAATTAATAAAATAAAATTTACAACAATCACCTATAGCAGCAAGCTGACTGCATTTTGCACATCCCATCAGATGCAGTGAAAGCATAAAACCAATGTAAAAAGGTCACAGTCATTCTTCATGGAGTCAAAGACACAATCTACAAGATACAGAACTATAGTCTGCAGATATTTAAAACTATGAACAAATGAATTCATATTCTGGACAATCCTGAATGCACCCAATGGTCAGCTTTCATCAACCAAGCACTTTCAGTATCAGACCATATATTTATGCATTTCTGAAACATCTTATTCATCAACAGCTCTTGCACTCTTTCCTCCCACTTATTCAGACCATGGGAGTTTCCGACCCTTTCCCTTTCTGCCATTCAAGAAAGGAAGTTCTCAAAAGACCAACATCTTGAATAAGAAGCCAAAGCAAAAAACGTCTGCTCCGGCTATTCATTTCCCATATGCCTTTGCCCTTCGCTTTATTTAGGCTTGCTCCAGAGACCACGGAGATCAAGAGAAAGACCTGTGGATTTGCCCTGTTTGCAATTTCTGAGAGCCATTAAATGTTACTCTACATGCAACATTCTATTTTGTAAGACAATTTCCTAAGTTCAGACTTCAGTTTCTTTTTTATTCCCACATTCTTAGGACAACAGCTTCTTTGTTCAAGCTCCCATGTTTATGAGTATGTTATCTTATCTCTGGTTTAGCCTTTAATATTGAGCAGAGTAAGAAAAGAATCATCCTCTTGTTTGAGATGCAAAGATTTATGTCTGCTTACATTTTTAAGATACATAAACATACAAACATACTTTTAAAAGTCTAAGCAAATTTACTCCTCTTAGTGCTGTTATCTGAATGATGACATTTAACACCAGTTACAGTTTAGTTCCCTTAACTCCCCTCTGAAATAGTTTTTTCAAGATCTGTTAAGTTATGAGAGTAAAATGATAGCATCCTAGGGAAAGCAGGCTTTCTCCAGCTCTGCAAAGGGAAGAGCAAGGTTGGAGTAGCAAGGTTTGAGTAGTAGGAAATCCACAGAGATGAAGACAGTGAAGCATTACAGTATGGGGGAGGACTTTCATAGCCACTGGGTCACCCAAAGTTGAGAGAGACACTCAGCACTGCAGTGAAACTGATTCGAAAAGACACGAATATGGAGAATGGCAGAAGAATTCAGACCCTAGTCTGAACTCCAAACTGCACCTGCACATGGTGTGGAACATAAGGACGCATCCACACCACAGTCACACCAGTTTTGCAGGAGAGCATGGAGCTACCTCAGCTGGCTCTAACCTGGTTCCAGGTTTCACTGCATGGCTCTAAAACCCAGAAGCAATATAGAGGCAATATATATCTGCAATATAGAGGCTCCTTCAGGAAGTGAAATGCACAGTAGTGATTCAGTTATGCATGTTTGTTCTCCCTCTAAAAGAAAATCACAATTTAAAAAAGAATCACCATTTGTCTAAACCCCAGTCTTCTCCCCAATCTTCTCATAACCCCCATCCCAGACCTTCTCCCAAAGGCTGTTTTCTCTCCAATCTCTAAGATTAGCATGTTCAAGACCTGCTGAATTTTGGCAGGGGAAAAAAACCACCTTGGAGAGAAAGCCTTTTGAGTCTTCCCTCACTTTTGAAGCCTTTATATTTTTTAATCCCTGCTCTGCCAATTTTGTCTCCCTTTCCCCTCCTCCCCTTCAGTGGAAATTTTCTACTCTTTACAAGCCTAGCTCTCTACAGAAAATTGATTTCCCCTAGGATACAGCCATCCTACTGTTCTATGCATGGTCATTAATGACCATCCTGTTCACCACAGAGATAGACACAGTGGCACTCCTCTCCAGCTCCTTAGCATAGAAAGCATACAGGGAAAAATCATAACAGCCTCAGAGCTTAACCATACCAAGAGTTCATCATCCCCAGAAAACACCATACAAAACCCCTAAATGAGCTATTACGAGAGTAATATAATTTTTGCTGCTTTCTGTCACTCTTTACTTCTACTGCACTAGATTAAATTTTTTTTTAGTCTTTCCCAGGTAATGACCATCATGCAGTTTTCTCTCTCCCACAGGAGGCAGTTCCCCTCTTCCCCCACATGGGAACAAAACCTAAATCAGATGTGACTTGGGCTCAAGTTGGTTTTACTTGGGTGCTGGCATCAGGATATCCAAGGGTAGAATACATTTCAGCACAGACTGCAAAACCTGCCTGAAGATGTGAGAAAATACCTGGGTGCTGCACTTTTTGCCATTTTAGCTGCTTTGCAAGCAGTATGCCTGCTGGTTTCACTCTCTCTGGGAACTTTGCAATCTCACATTTCATTGCAGTGAAGTCCCATCCTTGGAGTAATAGACAATTCTCCCCTTAGCTCTTGGTGTCTGTGATTCCAATGTGTAAAATAAAAGGACTGTACTCACAAAACAGCTTCAGCCTTCTTTATAAACGTCTTGTGGATAGACTGCAAATTGACTCCCTGTCTCCTCCTTGACCCATGGGGTTCTTGCAAGAACTTCCCCTTGTCCCTGTTGGTACAGGGAGGTACAGTGGAGGACTAGAAGTCACAAGGAAGAAGATGAGGTTGTTAAAACCTTTTTTTCCATTTCCAACACAGGATTTTTACATTATGAAGTTAATCTTGCTTACCAATATACATTATGAGTTTCAGCAGGGCCAAAAATGAGGAAAAACATTAATAAGCCCGAAGATGGGTATAGAGCTGGCTTTTGCGTGTTTTGTTTAGTTTTCAGCTTAGTTCCAATGAATTTACATTAAATAAACAGGAGCAGTGTCTTTAAATCAACAAGTAAATTTTAAACAAAAGAAAACTCTTTTAGTGACTGTTGATCAGAAAAAAACCCCCAACCCAAAAAAATAGTTCTGAAACTGGGAAAGGGTCTTAGCTACTGAACTGCAATTTGGTCTGAAAACTGTCAACACAGCGAATGCCTGATGCAGCACTTCAGAAAAGCTGGGGTGGGTAAACTGCCCAAGCCAAGAAATTCATATTTAAAGCTCACATTGTCTAGCTACGCTCTGTACATTGCACCATAAATTCTTTATATAACTCTCACTAAGGCTGGCTGATGTTAGCTGAGGAAATCCTCTGCAGACACACAGGACAATACACCCCACTGTAGGTCCCATAAAAATCACACACTCCATGGAAATTTCCAAATACCTCGACACAATATGGGTGAGTTAAGGATAAAGTTTCAAGCCTGAACTTCATAATTTCCTGTCATTTGCTAGTCTATGCAGCTCTCTAATGTTATGTTAATATCATTTTTGTGGGTGTGATTGAATTACCTGCCACTCTTGAAGCCAGCATTAGTGGATTTCTGTGTAACAGGAGAGCGTGCTTTACTGCACATACTGTTACTAAATACCATTAAACAGACCAGCTGCAGACCTCCTGATAGCAGGACTGAAGGGCTACCTCATTAGGAGGGGACGAGCACTTTACTGCTGGCACACAGCCTGAATCCTGCGAGCCCTCAGCATGTCCAACTCGCCTCGACGTCCCCACCAGACGGCTTTCCGCAGCACGTCCCCCAGTCGAAAAAAGGTGTCCAGGCCTGGAAATCTGCTGAGAGTGCAGAGATCTCTCTCACAGGCTCAACATCCTGAGTCCTACACAATGTTGCCGTGACTTGGCAGTCTGAAAAGATACAGATGTATGTACTTGGTGACATTTCGGCTCCAGGTCCAATTGAGGGCTGGTAAACTCTCCACTGAGAGCGTGCCTGACACAGTGGTGACAGCTACTAACTAGTGGCATAGCACTTTAAATATCCCTTTCCGAAGTCTTTGTGGAGAGATTAAAATGCCATGTGTATGTGAATTGTAAAAACTCTAGGGCAGCCTCCCTCCAAAGGGAGATTTAACATGAGTTTTCTCATCAATACTCTTGTACTGCTAACCAGCACCTACTAAGCAAATTATGAGCCTGACTTCTGTGCAGAAAAATCCCTCTTTAGAGGACAACTGCATGAGGAAGAAAGGAGGGGAGGAGGGGCAATGGAAAAAAGAATGAGGGAGAATGAGGAATTTAAGTCTTTTCCACATAGTTGTCTCAGTATACACTAAACTGTATTGACAGACAACATCATCCAAGCAATTGCAATGAACTCCAGTTACACTTCCGGCCACTCTAACCCACCTTTTCCTCACCACAAAATGCCTCATATGCTGACTGATAGAGCTATACTTGCCCAGAAGCAGCGGGAGATTCAGCCGCTAACACTGAACTAACACTAACAGCAGCCTTGTGTTCTCTATGTACCATGGGAACAGCATGGCAGGGACACAGCAGGAACAAGAAATGTGGTCTTGTGATTGAGAGAAAGTCTTGTTTCTCCGTATCTAAGGTCAGTAAGAACCAATAAACAGGAATCTAACAAGAACTAACAATTGCAAATCCATGTTATAATAGAGACGGGTTTTTCTTACCAGTCACTGAAAACAGAGACAAATCAATTAAAAGTCCTCAAAGTGCTGCTATCATTTAATAGCTGTATCATTACGGCCTGTCTCCCACATCTGTAAGACCTGTAATCAATTACATCTTTAGTCCAATTCTTATGTTAGGCAGTAAGCAAAATCATGGCATGAGTATAGTGCCCTGCTTTCATTTAAATACCAAATACATGGTCATACTCTATTTTGTTCCACCATAGGTACCAACTTTCCATTTAGAAGCAATTGCCTTGAGTTCATTTTATCTGAGTCAAGATATTGGCCTATATGAATCCTTAAACTGGCTGTATGTTTGTACATGTGATAGCAATTCATTTGTTATGCAGTTCATAAGGCACTCAATAAACTTTATATTGAAATATTTGTGCTAAATTATTATAGAGTCATTAAAAAACTTCATAGCCATACTCCATTTAATTCGCAATCCTAAATTTGGTGTTGATTTAAGTAAAGCAGAGGAGATAAGATACATTAAAGGTGAGTAGAGAAATTAAGTTCTACAAAATTAAGTTAGGTATGTCAGAGATCCAAATTCCTTACTTTTAAAAATACAGCTTCAAGTGTGTTGCAGTTTTCCAATTCTATGGGTTTTTGTTACTCAAAGCCGAGGATAGACAGACACATGATTTACAATTAAAGGTAATCAAAACCTCAGAGGTTGAGAGATGAGCTTCTGCTTCTGACATAATGTCAGTACGAGTGTTCTGTGATCTCCACAGAGTGCATATTGCACCACCTTACACTCCTGCTAAGACACTACAGCAGCTTTTGAGTATCATGTCTCCTGCTTAGGAACACAGATGTTCCAGTAAATATATTTCATCCTCTTTAGGACACATATGAACAGATATGGCTACCTAAACTAAACATAAAAACAAATGTCCATAAATATGAAAAGGAAATGATTTCTAACCTCAAATAATTAGTTTTAAAAACATTTAAATGATCCCTGCAGTTCTTGATGAAATTATCCAAAGGCTGGAGAAAACTGTCTTATAATCAGAGACTTAAACAGTTCCAACTATTTGTATTCTTAAAGAAATAAAACTGAAATATCACTGATTTTAGCACATAAGTACATCTGGGAGGAGCATCTGAAAGGTCTGAAATCTGATTACACCAGAAATGAACAGGTAAAAATCAAGACCAGAAAGGTGATGTGAAAGTGGGTCAGGAATTCTGAGCAGAGAATGTGGTTAACGGGAACAAATTGTTAGCAACAGTGGCTGGTTTGCTATTGCTTTCATATCTTCAGTTCCAGAATGGGTGGTTTTCTGGAACACATTTTTACATTAAAATAAATTGCTATGTTCAGTCCAGGAGAAAAATAAGGGAAATTTAAGGACCTGAATCAACCAGAAAATAATGTGGACAATCCCTTGGTCTCTTCCGGATCTTAAATTCTATGAATCTGTGAATTATTTTATTCCTTTTAATTATTAGGTTCCTACTGTAAAGAAGCTAAAAAGTTAATGTTCTTCTTGAATCAGTGAATTACAGAAAATAATTGAAGCTTCATAATTGGATTATAACCCCAGGAGCATATGGAAATGCTGAACTGGGAAGGTGAAGTAAGGAAAGTATGTCTGTTTTCTTTTTTTTTATGTGATCACCAGGCAGTAATAGCCATAAATGCTGCACTTATTACCTGTATTACACTGAAGCAATAACATGCCTGTGATCCTGCAATAACTGCTATTTGAACAGACTGCTGTGCTTCCATGAAGCGTACATGAGGTTGGGTATCTGTTGGCAGACAGTTTATTTCAGAATAAGTCCTATATTTGCACATTGCTATTACTTTCATTATTTTATTTAGGGTTGCCCCCAGAGCTGTGGCTAGGTCCTTTGCAAGAGAACCAGAATCTGGAGGATTCCACTTTCCCTAGAGCTCATGGGGACACAGAAAATACATGCCCAAAGAAAAAGAAGACCTTTTGAGATCTCTGTCAGATCAACATCTTTTAAAAATTAGGCTGAAAACATTCTATCTTTCCTGTCTGTGTTTGTAACGAGACAGATATAAAAACCTCTGACGCAGTTGCAAAGATTCTAAGAAATTCCTTCTCTACTGAACATATTTTTAAAAAATTAAAGTCTTTTCAGTTTTTAACAGAAATCTAATAGCAGCATTTGTCACACAAATAATTCTGGGAAGTTACCAAATACTTGGAATGAAGGACATGGCATGCTGCATAGCCCAGAGCTCTTGTCGATGCTTGTTTGGAATGGTATGAGAAAGTCTAGCAGCTGAACACAATGACATTTTTGTTTTCGTGCTGATAATATTCAATAGCTTTGCCACCAAAGTTGGCCTGCCACTTCCCCTTGCACAGAAATAGCAGGAATGCACTAAGGTTTTAGCCATTAGCTGGAAGCAGTGCCCAGGTTATTCTTATTGGGGGGAGGGGGGTGTTGATTAAGTATAGCTGATATTGTTTCCTTTCAGCAGAGCTTTAGGACAAGTATTTCTCAAACAGAGCAGAACATTATCTGCATCATACCTTTAAGAAAAAGGTTAGAGAAACATTTCTGCTACACAAATATCAGAACATGAACAGTGTGTCTCTGTCTTCTCCCAAAAATTGGTGACTCCTAAGGTGTATAAACCACACAGTTTATTGGTTCTGCTCTCCCACTGCTACCATCAATTCCCAAAGGACATGAGATCAGAAAGACCCACTGAACCTGACACCATGGAATTTAGGAGAACAAATACCAAAAATGGAGACAAATCTAAAACACATGGATGAGCTTCAAAACAGAGGAAACAAAGATAACCAGAACTTTCATTGCCACTAAAAAAACCCCCACCACAATGACTCAAAGGACAGCAGTGAAGCAACCTTTGTCAAACCAAGAGAGTTCAACCAGCCTTCTTCACTGGAAAGTAGAAACCAAGCATCAGAATTTTACAGGATGCCTTGAGGGGCTGGAAAATTCAGACTGGTGAGAGATCCACCGTCATGAGAGTCCTTTCACAGAGCAACAACCACATTATAAAAACAGGCATTTCTCTCACAAACGTATATGGTGCGTAGCCTGTCTGCCCTCTGGACAGTTTTTGGCCATGAGCATTTTCACTCTTAAATGGATGGATGGTGATGCCAGGGTTGAATGGCTGCACAAAAAATATGCTGGAGAAACAGAGAAAGAAAGAGTACAAGGAAAGAGGGGAAACATGCACATCTCAGAACAGGTCAGAAGCAGCTCATTAAGTGTGTTGCACTCTTTCCATCTCAAAACCCCTCCTGTTATGACCTTGCTGTTACGATCATGCCCTTCACACTGTTACACAGAAGACTCAATATTTCTGAGTTCTTTTACTTGTTTTGGTTTTTCCCTTTTTTTTTTTTCCCACAAAGACTTTAATTAAAATTCATCAGAAGAAATGTTTTTAGCACAAGTGTCTGAGAATGCTGCCTCTTTCCCTATCTTCCATTAAATCAGGTTCATCCAACTTGAAAGGAGATGAGAAACTCTCACTGACACTCTGTCACACTCCAGTGAAAAGACAGGCACATTCAAAACAGAAGAGTGCAGGTGCTCATTTATTACTTTACACAGATTATTTTTCTGCCTTTCTTCCTGACAATGGGGAACGCTCACATCCCAGATAGAGCTCTCTGTAGTGCTGCGGGCATTTGCTGACCTAGAGTTTTGTTTTCCCTGGTGAAAGAGGCAAGGTAAGAAGAGGATTGGTTCACTGCCTACTGGGGTAGCTTCAACGTTTGTTTTTAACAATGGAAGACATTTGGAGATTATTTCAATGGGAATTAATATACAAATAATTTTTCAATAATATCAGGTAAAGGAGAAAAAAACTTGTGTACATCCATGTCCATATTTACACACTGCAAATATGTAATATTTATATAACTGAGTGCAAAACTGCAAATCAACTTATTTCAGAAACCAAGATGTTGTTCAAAGGAAATACAAGTTCCCTGCCTTGTATCATTGCAGTCCTAGAGAGCAACTCCACAAGGTTTCTAATAGCATTATTAAGCATCCTCACTATGAACATGTCTTCAATGCAAGAATTAACAAATCATGTCCATGGCTTCAGGTTCCTGCTTTTATGCCTACTTTGTGCATCCTTAACGTTCACAATTTGGCTTCTGATCAAAGGCATTTTGACTTAGAAGTATTAACCTTCTTTTCCCTTTCCTGCTCCTCTTAATAAACCTTCCCTAAAAGCCCATGATACAAAGAACTTGACAAGGATATAGATTTCTCCAAGCCAACTCATCAGTGTGTTTTGATTTGGTCCGGACACACACACATTCACAAATAAGAGGAATATACTCATATAGTCCCCTCCTTGCTTTGTATCAGAGTGTTTAGTCCATCAGGATACCTTGGCTGTGCTTGGCCTCACAGTACACCCTTCTTTGGACTTCTGGTTTTAGTTGGAATAACAAAGAAAATCCAGGGGGGAGGCAGGGAAAGTTGGTGTTTTGTTTTTTTCCCCTCAAGTCTGGGCATTTCTTTGGTTCCCATGAAGACTGACCTCTTCAGCATGTATCAGAGCCATTCACAGTTCTCATATTACTAGGATAGACCCAACCAAAATATCCATCAAGATTTTAAGCAGGAACTATTCAGTATGATTCCACATGGTTCCTATATGAGTTAATCCCACTGAATGAGCACTCTCTCCTTCACGCCCTCTCAGTCCCTGCTTTATCACACAGCAATGGTGTCAGCTGATATAAATTACAGAAGAGACATAGGTTTTGGTTCTGCTTGAATTAATATTGAAGCCAGAGTGCACCTTGCTTTAACATACACAAGACTGCAGAACACAGTAAATTCCTTTACCTATCAAAAGATTATTTCTTAAAAATACAGGAGCAGAGAGGGCCTAACACCGCTGCTATGTAAGTCTCAGATAGTTTGGAGTTTGTTTTCACTGGGGTCAGGATGAGAACATGAGTTTACACTGGCTATAAATTTTGTCTGACTTCACTGTGGAACAATGTATTTACTACAGGGATTCTTTTGGTTTTTTTGATTTTGAGCTCACTATGGAGATTGTATTTTGGTTAACCCTTATTTTATTTATAGTTCACAGTAATTATTGTCAATTAACAATTTAAGGCAGAAAAAAAAAGGAATGGAAGGGATCTTACTTCTCCCAAACCTTCATTTCATCAGTTTTCATATAACATGGACTTGTTATTTTCACAAAATAGAAGGAAAATAAAAATATTCAGGAATATACAGCTCTTGCTGCCTTAATGCATAGCAGGACAGACCATCATGAACTTGCAACAAGGCTTGGTCTAATAGAAATGTTGTGTTGCTGCAGCTTTTGACAAGAAAACCTGCCCTGAAAGTCACCTTGAACCCCTCTGAAACTTCAATGAACTCAGCCTTTTTCTGTGGGGGCAAAAGAAATGCACACAGTTCATTTCAAAAATAGTTTAGGATTTAAGTAAATTAATGTATGACTTTTCAATTAATAACCTTGGTTACATTATCCTTGGGACTATCCCTTTAATAGAATCTAAACAGTGGCAGCCTGAATATTTATTCAATGTTCAACGAGACAAAACCAAGGACATTCAGAATCAAATAAGAGGCTAAAATCTCACATTTGATAACTTGCCAAGGAGTCAACTGGGATACCTTCAAAAAAAACCCCAAAAAACAAAAAACCCAAACAAAAAACAACAACAAGAACAAAGCAAAAAAACCCACACACAAAAAAAACCAAAACCAAACCAATAAAACAACCACCCCCACTAATCCAAAACAAACCCAAAAGCTTGAGTAATCAGCACAAAAATATGGATCTAGAGGTTATTTAAAGAAAGCAGCGTTCATGGTAATCATTATTCAGTAGGGATTTCCCATACCTGGAAAACCATTTATCTGTGAGATTTTATCTCACCTTTCTCAAGAGTCAGCCTGAGCAACAAAGAGACTTGCTGCTCCTTAGGTTTAGATATTTTTACTGTTGTTTTAATTAAGGCCTTTATTTTTACCCTGGAACACAATGAAGTCACAATGACTGAATCAAGATGGACAGGGATTATCTTTTGAATACATGTCAGTGTCTTAATTGTGCATTGCAGAAGGCTTGGTTTTTAGTCAACTGTTGGGGGTTTTAAGCTGAATTTTCTTCTGAAAATTACTGGGGGAAGGGAAGAGATATTTTATATCTCTTTTTCCAAATTTCCCTTTCCTTCTCCAAAACTTATTTTATCTTTTAAAACATTTGGGGCCTAAATCTTCGTCAGTGCAAAAATGTAAGAACAGACAGAAAGACCGAAATCTTAAGAGACAGACTGTGAGGTTTTTTTAATTAAATATGTTTCAAAGTAATAAAGCTCAAATGTTTAGTCTGTGCATGAGAATTCTTTCAAACTATCTCCACCGAGATGTAGTTAGGAAGAATGGGATGTGTCCAGTATACTAACAATGGACTAAGCCATCTGTGTATGTTTTGAAGAGAATCTTGGAATGCTTCTGGATGAAATATAACACAATGCATGAAAATTACAGTGACAGATTATGAATATTTCAAAGATAATAATTTATATTTTGCTAGTACAGTGACACAATATGCAATTTTTTTCTGTCTATAATGTTACATTTTAAGGTTGACTATCTTCACTTTTGATTAAAAGCATATTTTGACTGGGAAGATACACTTACAATGGTGCATACCACTGCACCAGCAGAGACTCTGTACTTCAGAGAAAAAAAAAGCTAATTATGTGATATTTAATATTATGTACATGAAATATTTAAATATTTAAATTTTAGACTAATATGTGCTGATGATCAATATGACCACAGATGAGTGTAAAGCCTCTTTTTAAAAAAACTTCAGAAAGGGTTAAGAGAGGCCAAGGTCCGGTTTTGGAAATTTCTTTACTCAGTGCTTATGAAAATCCAGAAGACAACACATACATAAAAGAGCAACAGATTCTTGCTTGCTAAACACCCTTACTCATTCTTTTTAGCCGTAACTTTTGACTGAGTTGTTGCATAGAGTCCCAAAAGATACAGTGCAGCCTAGCAGGTTTCTGCTGCAAAAGGGAGTTTGATGAAACTTTGCTGGACACACGTTAAACCAAATACTGAGGATCAGAACCACATAAAAAAAAAATCTTCCAGTAGCAATTTTTTTTTCATTTACTCAGCTACTGTACAGCCTATGATGACTTGTTTTCCTTTAGTATATGAACAGTTTGACAGATTACTGTGACAAGGTTACTCTCAAATTGATAAAAGGTTTGATAGTGTCAGAACATTTGTCAGAAATGTCTCACATCACGTGTAATGGACTCTGCACTTCAAGCATCAATGGTACTCCAGTCTGTTTTCTATTTAGTGTGCAATACACACCACACAAAAACACACAACAGAAAGACAGAAAAGCAGGCAGGATTCACCAAAAGAGCGCCATACTTTATCAAACAATTCTGATTAAAGGGTTTCTCTTCCACAACCCACCTGGCAAAATGCAATTAAATTAAAAACTTTACATGTGACTTAGAGGGTGGCCTCCTTACAAGAATAAACCTGGAAATGGGATGGCCTATGCTAAATGTGTGTAACCATAAGAATTTCCAGCATTTCCTGTACTTCTGAAAGAGAAATATTGTGGCTTTAGAAGATTATTCCTCAGGCCTGCCAAATGTCAGATATTACAAATGACAGTTGTACTACTGGCAGCCTTGTCCCATGCTAGAGCAGAGGAAATACGTTCAGAAGGGCTCATTTTAGGCACTGGCAGCTAGCCTAGGGGAACCAATGTGCTAGACATCAGCTAGCTTTGGTGAATGCAGCTCCACGAAAAGCTTGTAATGCAAAATAATATGATTTATGGATTAGAAGTAAGGTTTTCATTTCACATCTTGTAGCAAATTATGCTAATACTTCTAGGCAGGAAGCTTAAGAGACAGCACCTTCTGCTTGTTTGTGAATACCATGTTCACATGAAATCTTTAAGACATGGTGAGCCCCCAGCCACATAAGGTAGGAGAGAACTCACAGAAGACAATCTTTCTGAACAGACAAATCTATGTCTTGTTCATATAGCAGCAGATTGTTAGTTTTGGTTTTAGTGGTGGAGTGGGGGGAGAGGGAGGGTTTGGGGTTTTTCTTTGTTTAGGTTTGGGTTTTTTCAGGAGCGGGCAGGGGGAAAGATAAGGGGTTTGGTCCTTTATCCACCTCTACTGTGTAACCACATGCAAAGGTAAAGAAAATGTCTTGCAAAACATTACTTAGAATCTACATGCTGCCAGGACAACTTCTTGCATTTTCAGATATTTAAGTTTCCCTATACTGCCTTTCTCTTTTGCTTTGATAAATTCTTTTAATATTCTGAAAAAAAGGACAGAAGAACTATCTGGTTTCTCCTTGCTGACATTCAGCAAAATGAATGTCAGCATTTTTCTTAAAGAGCATCTGTTCACACAGGAATCTCATGATAGCAAGACAAAGTCCCCTAATCATAGACCAGATTAAGTTTAGTGGAACACATTAAAAATTTTGCCACAGTGCCAAAAGGAAGCTCTCAGATACTTGATGTGCACTTCCCATAAGCAGACAAGGGGTAGGGACGTGCTCCCTGAACTTCACGATTTAAGTATCACTGCTCACACCGTGACTTGAGCACTAGCCGCCAAAGTTGCGAGGCTCCTTTAGGAATAACTAGTTCAGTCCTGATCAGCTGAAAGCATTTGTGTGAACTTGGGAAGAGTCAGACTGCAAGAAGATTATAGCAAAAGGGCTTTTTGAAAGTCAGTAGACTACAATCAATTTATACATACTGAGGATCCAGCCCTTGAACTGGGATTATCTATGACTGTCACATGTGGAAAGTGTCAATGAATGTAGTTTGTACAAATGTCAGACAGGTACACTCACAATTCAGCCTGCATGAAATATGAAACATCACGAGCACACCATACTCCTGTGAACAGTGAGTCAGTTCTACCTGCAGTAGCTTTAACAGGAGAAAGTCACAGGAAAGAGTTTCAAGCTACCATAATTTTACTAAAGTCCAGGTATCACTTCAGTAAGACTGCAGGCTCCACTCCTGGCAAGTCATGTCCACATAAAGCGTACTCAGGGAAGTCTTTCGGGGTTTTTGATCAAAATCAGGAAAGGCAGAATGATATAAAATTGTAACAAACCATTAAATTGATACTGTTATTACAAGCTTCAAAACAGTCATTTGGATTCAAGTCAGTAGATCAGCCCCAGACTGATCCTTGCTTTACTAAACTTCATCTATTGATCCCTATTTGAAACGCTGATTTGTAATGACAAATAGTAGAGACACTGTTGTCTTTTGGAACAGATGATTCTACGGCAAAACCACCACAGTTCTGCATCATAACAAAGCTGAATTTTTTTTTTTTCAAATATCTCCCTCCTCTTATTATAACACAAAAAAATGTATTATCCTAAATTCCAGCCAGGTGATCTCTGGTTGGAATTTCAAATTGAAGAAGGATAGAAGGGTGCAGTGTTTTAGGATGTAGTTCTTTTGATGACACATGAGGAGCAGAGCTCTTTTCTCTGTCTCTTTGGTTTCAACAGGAATAAAACACAGTAAAACTGATATTTATCAGGACAATCTGTAAATATGACTTCAGATAAACAGGAGAGTAGAAGGTGCTACCTTCTACATCACCATTTTTCAGTGGAACTGCAGTTAGTTAGCTATTCATCATATGGCTACAAGACCACATTCAGTGGGTTTCATACTTCTCAATCTTTGAGCCCAACAACGTGTGACATGGCAATCATAAAATGTGATAGATTCAGGGAGGAACACCCATATTTTAGTGTGCATCAGGTTATGATTCACAGATCATTATAACTATAAAATCTGTCATTAGTGAGGTTTTCCTGTCATGCAGATTCTTCTGTTAACATAAGAAATCAACCAGATTAGAACAAACAGAAGTCACTATGAAGGCCCTCACCTCCCTATTCCCCTAAACTCTTTACCTGAAGGTTTTCAACAGCCATTAATTAGCCATTCAAACTAAAGGAATAACACTTAACTTTCAAGTGTAGGAGGCTTCTGATGTCTTTTTGTGGCCACACATAAGTGTAAGCTGGAAGGCGAGCTTTGACATCTTCCTACCCAAAGAACACTGAGTATTTTAAGTGCACTTACGGCTGGCACAGCTTGATAAGGTCCTGGTCAGTGGTGCCGGGTGGAAGGCCTCGAATGTACAGGTTGGTTTTACTCAACTGCTCTCCGCTGCTGTTGTTGCTGCTGTTGTTGCTGCTGTTTGTGCTGGGGCTGGGAGGAGCCATGGGGTGGGGAGCTGGTGCATAGGACTGCTGGAAACAGATCAAAACAAAAACGCGGTTACTGTAAAAGGCAAAAGCATGACAGACACATGTGGTTTACCTCGGTAACTCCAGAACTATGCTATGCTTGGCCTACCTTCCCTGACCACCTCCACCTGCCCGCTCCTAAGGTCACCCACTCCCAGTCAGCAATGCCTTTCAAAATGCAAAACAGGACCTACATTTTGGGTTTAGCCATGGCTATGAAGTGCATTATTTTACTATATTTTTTTAATTGGGAATTAAAGTAGCTAGATTATAAACCTATTTTATCTAGATTACAAAATAAAGCTCTGAAATGACAGATACTCAGGGAGTAACTTGTATTAAAGGAAGAAGTTAAACACAATCTCCTCTAAGAGTACTCTAAGACACAAATAAGAATACGTAGCCATAGGTACAGAAGCTGATGCCAGAAGCCTAGTTAGTCTTTTCTAAACACGAGGAGCACCCAACACATGAACAGTCAGGTGGCAGAGAGTTGGATAGCCTAAGAGAGCAAAAATCCAAAGCAGTCTGAAAAGACTCTGCCGTTACAGATGTCTTTCGCAATAGAGAAACAGGGTTTGGAAAAGACGATCAGGCTAAGACCTTCTGCTCTCAAAACCTTACCCAATTCTGAACAACCACAAACCACACACAACAACTGAGAAATACCACTTAAAAAAGAAGGCATTCTCACAGGGAGAACAACACTCTCCCCACCCCTAGCTCCCTGGTAAAACACCCATTATGAAGAAAGGCACACATATGCTATAAAAATTACCTAAACATCTCTGATCTGAGACAACATTAGGAAATTTTAGTTGCTGCAACCATACCCCATGCCCTGACCACCAGAGTATTTACTCACAGCACAGAGTGCTTGCCAGGAGAATGGACAAATGGTTGGAAGTAGGAGGCTATCCTGTCACCACTGTGACCTATGCAGAAAAACTGAGCTCTAGCGGTGAATTTATAGGAAGTGGGGGATCCTGAGGGCCAAGCCCTAGACAGGCAGCCAAGGGAATGGAGTCAGAGCTCTAGGAATGTAACCATCTGCTGAGAGGGGGGGAAATCCCATTTCCACAAGCTGATCAGCATATTCTCCTTGCTTTATGTGTGGTGACAACAGCAGGTAAATGTTGGGCCAATGCTAAGTTAACCGTGCTATGCTAATGGACTAATAAAGGCAAAACATCTGCAATTTTCATTATAGTAGCAATAACACTTAAGTGACTTCTAATATGCTCATTCTGCATTTAGGCCTTGAACAGAGAAAATATTTAAGTCTGTGAGTATTTCTGATCATGCTAATCAACTACCCCTTTAATTTCAGTGGTCCTATTTCAGTGTTTATAATTATGCACACATAAAATCACAGACTTGGTAGTTGGATATTTTTTAATTAGTAGGTCTAAACTCTTTCAAACAAGTCCCATTATTTAGAAGAACCAAAAAAAAGTTGGAGAACATAAGGGGAGCATCAGTGACAGGTGAAACTCAGAGGTTTTGATGAAATGAAACACCACACTTGCAGCGATGCCTTTCCTGCTGCCTTTTCCTTCCTTGTTTCTCCCATTTAAACAATGAGAGGGGGACACAGCATCAAGTGTCAAGACATCAGAATTCTTCTGCAATCTCACCTGGTTGTAATGTGACTCAAGTAGGAGCCATTAAAAGGAGAAAACACTTCAATAGTGTGATTACCATGCTAGCAAGTAGTGGCATTCACTCTCTTCTAGAGGAAAAGATAAAGGACAATGAGCTGCCTTCCCCAAGTCTCTGCATAGATAGTTTTGCTGACAAGCAAAAGTACTTAATGCATACGGATCATATTTCCCTGCACACACATTTTATCACTGGGTAATCCCCACCCACCTGAGCTTCAATGTCATTCCCAAAATAGAGAGCTGAAGCAGCAGTCCTGAGTACCAGCACAGGGAACTGCCTCAACTGAGTATCAGTGATGGAGACACATCCTGGAAATCAGCTCCATGCCACAGCCATGGCCCAGCTGGATAGCACTGCAGGCAACAGTAACCTCTATTAAATACATAGGCACCTAGACCTTCAAACATCCTGGCTGAAGCATAGTTAAATCCCTGTGCACTGCAAGGCCACGGAAGAGGTAGATATGACTGTATAATACATTTGGATTTAATATACCAGGAGCTCAGGAAATATCTCATGGTCATCTTGCATATTTTGAGCATTCCTAAGCTAATATAAATAAAGGTCAAGGTGACACTCTTCCTGCTTTCCCCTACATCTCTAAGTTTACCATACACAATGAATCGATGCAAATGATGTAAAGCAATGAAAGATTTTTCCATAAGCCAATAAAGTTGTATGTACTTTAATTATTAATCGATATTATTATATATGTCTTAGCCGAGGATAATTAGTAAATGTCCTATTCTCACATCAACCTAATAAGCAAGAAAAAAAAAGTGGAAATATACCTTTGAAATACAAAGAGCAATTTTCATTCTATTATCAGATCTTTATCCTCACACAGAGGAGAGCACTGGGAGCCTAATTCTAATTTAAGCTTAAGACATTTTATCCCTCTCAGACAGTTGAAAAGGGATGCAGAAGTGAACACGAATTACAGTTACACCGATTTTAAGGACACAGCTACTAAAAAAAGTCCTCAGTATACAGAGAGAATGAGGCCATAGGACAGGTCGTCTCCCAAGTAAGAGCTGCTCAGACAACAGGCACTCATGGATGCCTGGATTCACAGGAGCATCCTGGGAGATGCTTTAAGGATGGGCAGAGAGGCAGCCGCAACTCCAATTTGGAGGATGCTGATCTTCTCAGCCCAGCAAACCCTGCTATACTCCAAACCCTCTTCACTTATAAATCTCAGCCACAGCAGCCCACAGTAATTTCCATGCATATCCAATACCCCAGAATACCATCCACAGAAAGATTACAAAATTGCCTGTACTGAGGCTGATGACATCTTCTGGCTGGTTGCCAAACTAAAAGCTTCAGGTCAGAAGAAAGCTTTGGATTCCTGTTTCCTGAGCCGATGAGTGTATGACTGATGGCAGAAGTATGCATTTTGCCTCCAAATGAGCAAAGTGTCTGGTTTGTTAATCTCCACATAATAACTGGAGTGAAAGAAATGAATGGCAACCTGATGATGATCCCAGATATGGACCACTTGCTACAGGATCCTGGATGATGCTGAAGTGGGGCACTGCCTGGGGAGCCACCTGTGCACTCGACAGCAGGAAATTTGTGTCTTGTTCTGACATTGGACCTCTCTGTGGCTGGGGCCAAAGCACTTAACTTCTCTGCCACAAGAGCCATAAGGAGCACCACTGTCAAGGCTGGCTAAAAACACCCCAACACCAGCAGTAGAAATCTGAGAAAGAGGTTTTGCCAGCACAGCCAAGCACAGGACCCGTAGATCTAGAAAAAAAAGTATTAGGCAAAATCTGTGTGTTTCACTTCAAAAGGAAGCTGGAATTCAGAGTTGGTTTTGCCATTAATTTTTCAAATAACCAATACAACCAACTAATTTTTCAATTCTCAGGCTTCATTATTCAGTGGGGAACGTGTGGGGAGTGAACTGGTTTGTAGATCATTCCAAGCAGCTTATTAATTTAGCATGGATGGCTAAATAGGATTTGTTTTCAACTTTGAAAAATGAATGAAATTTCCCCTTTTACATTATTTAAAAGTGAGAAATTAATGTGCTTAATTCTTATCCACTCTCAGGAACACACCCTTGTGCTTAAACCCTGCAGTTCAGCTCTCTGAAACTAAGTGTCCCATGGAAGTGCACACAGCTAAGCATAAATAATGAGATACCTTGGTCTTTCTAACTAAATAACCCAGAAATGCTGAACCAGAAGCCTCTTGGATACTAAACGAACAACACTCCTCCTTCCAATATCCAACCTCCATACACAAGAACAGTATTTATCTTCCCATGGCAACCAACTACTCTTTTGTAGTTTTTCACTTGTTGCAAGTTTAGGTTAAAGCATTTTTCTTTCAAAGCAAAACACTACTTTAAAAGACAAATTTCAAATATCTTTCACATACAATTCCTTTTGGATGGGAATCACAGGCCCTAGATGCCAAGTTGTAGAGTCTCCTTTATTAGCAGCAGCTGGCTCCTTGGCAGGCTTCTGAGGTGGCTGGGCTTGTGGTTTTGGAGTGGCCTCCGAGCCTAGGATGCAGCTGGACAGCTATGCTAATGGACGAGCCAATTTGTTTGTAGTCACCTTTGGTTATCCCAGATTTGTACTCTTTTATCCACTTGAAAGGAAGGTCTTGGAAAGATTGCCTATTAACACTGATATGCTGACTTTTCCTATCATAGTGCATATTTTATATTAGAAACTTAATACGACACACAGTCCAGCATTAAAACATGTGTTATTTAAGCAATTGTGAACACACACTATCCATTTCACTCTGAACAGAGTGTTTTCCAGCTGCTAGATTCATCTCACTTAGTGCCCAATTGCTACCCAATTCCCTTAGCTCCTGATGGAGAAAATAAAATAAGACAAAGTAAATACAAATAAATTGTGCAAATATCAGTTTACAGCTCACATTAGCAAAACACTGTTCTCTCTACACCTCAACTGTACAAAGATGTAATTTTTGTGACCTGGAGGGTTCTTACTGGCCAATTATACAAACAATGAGAGGATGCCACCAACTTTCAGCCTGTTGATGGGATTTTGGAGCTGACTGAACAGAAAATTCTGTATTAAGCAAAAGGCAGTCATCACAGTAGAAGAGAAAACAGAGAGGTAGGGAAAATATAACAAAAATAATTAGATAAAAGTCACAGCAACTCTTCTGCCTTTAGTTTGCTTCCTCAGTGAGAAACAGCACCAGAAGGTAAGCTGTATTTCTCATCCATAGACAGGTGGAATAGAAAAGTGAATAAAAGATGAACATTGAAATGGGCGACACAAAAACCTCATGTATTTTCGAAAGGCTACAGTCAAGGGAGCTCGAATCATAATTTTCTTCCTGGGTTTGTAGGGCATTCACTGGTCTTGCAGAATCCAGCCATGAGTATTGTCTATCTCCCATCTGGCCAATGAAGGCCAGGAAGACAGAGCTTCTTTTGGATGCTTCCCCAGATAGTCAGGTCTTTCCCTAGGCATCTAACAGAAAATAAACAGATGTAAAAGTGCACATATTTTCTAACCCCTCTGCACAGTACCAAAGCTTCCTAGACTGTTTCTGTAGAAGCAACAACTCACAGCTTGGCAACATTTTCTATTTCTAAAGGAATGGCATGTGAAAATGTAAGTAAACTCAGAAGATGAAGACAGACAATAAGGTTCAAAGTCTGTTCCATCACAGTTCTTTCAATCAGGAAAACCAGAACACACCTCAAGAGGGTTTTGATTTCTCTGAATCCCTTCCAAGGCCTTTAAAAGTGATTTGCTGGATACAAGAAGCCCGGTGAGTCAGAGCCGCCAGGTTACACTCTCTACACTCTACTGCAAAATCACTGTGCTACCCCAAGCAAGTCATTTAGATTCCTTACATCTCAGTTTATTAATCTGTAATGATTCTCCTTTACCTTTTTAAGGCATATATAATGCTCTGTGATTACTGGATGAAAGACACTGTTAAGGATTGCAATATTATTTAAAGATGGGAAAAATATTATTGAAGTCTAACTTAATAACTAGAGTTATACCTAATTCTTTTGCAGATAAAAATCTTTTCTGCATACAATGATTTTGCTATTCTTTATCTAAACTGAATGAATGAAACAATTTTAAAAAATAAATACCAATCCAATTAGTTGGCATTAATAATATTTTTTATTTAAAAACAGAATTATGCATTCTGCGGTGGTGTTGTGATCTTACTTCTTGTATACATTGAACTTACTCTATTACAAATTATATCTTTAGTACACAGGAAAAAGGTGTAATTTTGTTTTGTTTACCCTTTCTTTCTTTTCACACAGAAAAAAAAAAGTCACTTGGGGAAAATGGCAATTATAAAGAAAAAGCCCAATCTGGTCCTCCTACAGGCACAATAGTCGTCCAACAGTTAGATTAACAATGGGATTTGATGAGTCAGTAAGATACTTTGAGATCTTTGTTTCGCAGACAAAGCTGTTGAAATTAGTAGGCTAAATACTCCTTACAATTCCCTTGAACCCAGCACAAAGCACTAGAGATCATAGAGCACAATCACAGAGCATAAGCTTAGGTACAATTTGGCTGAATTTTCTCTGTTCCAAAATACTTCTCTTCCAAGTCATGACTGCCCAGATTTTAGCATTTTATAAACACTTGGAACACTTACAGACCTGCCAGTAGGTCTCATTTTATAAAGTTTTCTTCATTAAAAACAATCAAGCAAACATACAAAAAGCAACAGCAACTCACTCTTCTGGCTATCCTCAAGAGCACTGAGAGTTTAGCAATTGTTAGCCAGGGTCACATACACTAGAAGCCTGACAATTTTCTCACTGATCTTCTATTTACATTAGGACAGACTAAAATAAGTCAATCCATACATCACTGCATAATCCCACCATTATCAATGAGAAATTTCTAAAGCAAATTGGTCAGGTGAAAAGCAGCTTATTTTGAAGTGTGATGAAGTTTAAATAATAAAGTCGATTAAAGTATAAAACATTAAGAGAGATTGACAATCTTCTCACCTGAGGATGAACTAGCCCCAACAAAAGACAGTCCAAGACAAGGGAACAGCACAGAGATGAAGAGTATCATTTGCAGATAGAGAATACCCTGGCCATTGCTGCCTCCATGGTTTATGGTCACAAAACAGATGTAAGCTGCCAAGCTGCCAACCCTCCAGCTCTTTAACCTCTCCTCCCTACATGTTGCTATATCAAAGATAAAACTCCTCATCCCTTGTAAGCAATTTTCTTTTTATCCATAGACCACCAGTAGGTCTAGACTAAGATATGGTAACTTCCCTGAATTTAGGGCTTGTCACATCCAGATGGAAGGGTAAAATTTTGTCCTTAACACTAAAAAGCCAAAGACTAGCAATAAGAGCTATGTCACCAAGTAAATATTTTCCAGAACAGAAAATAACCTTCACAGCCTAGTCTTCTCCCATTTATTTCATGGCAGGAGGCTCCCATGATGGAGTATTCCTGAGGCATTATTTATTTCTCAGTAAGGGAGAAGAAGAATTCTTTCTATAGATAACGTATTTTGGCACTTTTGCAAACCCATAAACAATAGCCTATATTCTTTGACATAAATTAGTGTTATTGCTTCATTATCCAATCCATGCATATTTTATTGATGTACTGAGACTAAATGTGAACAGAATCTAGATCTTTAAAATACTAAATCTGGGCAATCTGGACAATAAAACATTACAATTCATCTGATAAGAACATTTTAGAGCACAGATCAAAATATGACAGCAATTACTGCTTGTGATACAACTTTGCACTGAAAAAAAATGGAGGGAAAAATAATAAATTCTAGCAGAAATTATTGTTTGTGCTTACATTTTCACATAGCCAGTTCTGGGGCTGCAATAATGAGTTGTTGGTACATTTGAAGGTTAAGAACAAAAATGCAGATCAAAAGGCTGATACTTAACTTTCCAAATGTTTGCAGAAACAAACACATTTTTGGTTCCGAGAAACTAAATTTACTCTCTGGGTGTTTGTTTACATGTGGCAAACTAAAAACATCTTGGAAATGAGATGCAGGAGGCACGTGCTTCATTGTATTGCTTTTCTGCACACAGTCCACACATACCACAGCATCAACACTGGTGAGAGGACCTGCCTATAATAAAACCCCACCACATAAAGCCGAACTTAGAGCACAAAACAAAACCAAAACATCAATATCATCTCTTTCCTCTCCACTTGAGAATTTGGTGAGCAGAGATCAGAAGCAGATGTGTTTTCATTTTGCAGAAAGAAAGCCCCACCAAAAAGATTTTTCAAAATCCAACCCAAGTTTCCTCAGTTTGTCTTTCTTATGGAACAATTAAGCAGGAAACTTGCCACTGTTGCCATAAGCACTGGTGTAATGTAGGAATCAGGGGTGGCAGACCTCCTCAGGAATGTCCCTCATCATCTCCCCATGTTACCACAACAGTCTTTTGTAGATATGTATGAGGAAGCTCTGCCTCCTCCACCCAGTGCTATATAAAGATGAGTTGTGCCTCCCGTCCTGCAGCCAAAGAAATCCACAGAATGCAGAGCCTGGGAAAGGTTTTTCCCAAAGTCAACAACTTGACATCATCAGGACAGAACCGGGACATTTCACAATCACCAGAGATCATGTTTTCTTTGAGACCCCTTGAGCTACAGTAACACACTGGTCCCAGGCTAGGGGCCAGTGGGTGCCCACAGGAGATATGAGCCATGACAAACCTCACCACAGTTTTGCTTCCAATGCAAACTCATCCAGCAAGTTATCATAGCAAACAGCTTTTAAAAAAATTGTTCACATAAGTCATAACAGTTTCTACCTAATTCCTCGCTTAGGAAGAAGAGGAGACAACTAGCCTCATGAGACCAATGTATGTAATGTCATTTAAAGGACAGCTAGAAAGCCTTCCAACAGTAAGCTGATATGGTGGGGATAAGAATCTAATGGTAGTGTGGTTAGGATTAAGGTGTCAGCCTGCAGACATAGTTGGCCAAGGTGGTGCTGCGCACCTTCACTCTTCTGACAACCCTGAATACTGTACCAAAAAAAAAGGGTAAGAGAGGTAGGGAAGCTAGGGTGGCCACGTATAGGGCTCACCACTGGTAGCTGGGGCTGAAACCCCATGTTAAGAATCTCTCTGTCCCATTCTAGGTACTCCTCTACATTCTTAAAACAAGTTGTTTGTGTAAGAGAGTGAACTTCATAATGAAATCACCATTATCATGAGTCAGGACACTGTCTAGGCCCACTTAGATTGAAGTGAAGGAATGAGACTCTGCAAGCTTAATATTGATGAGGTGAATTCTAGACCTCCTTCAGGTCAAAAGCAGTTTTGAGCATCACATTACTGACATTCCAGAAGCACACAAAATGTTATGTACATGGGAATGTGAGATACACCATGAAGCATTTTGAGATTTAAGCACACTTTCAGCTAGTTTCAGTAAGTGCTTTAAATCCTATGCTAAGGAAGATGAATAAACACTCTCCACTTTGTTACTGCAGACTCCGATGCCATATCAAATCTCCATTTTCTCTAGATTACATGTGGCAGACTTAGGAGGTAGTATGGGAAATGCTGCTTAATTTTCTTTGATTTAACAAGCATCTAATATAACTTACATTTAAAATTTCTTTCAAACATCAATCAAATCTACTGGAGGCAAAATTTACTAAATAAATGGAATAATTAATGCAAAAATAGAGAACTTCTTTATCCTATCTTTGGAATTTTCAGAAAAACCACTGATTTATTTACAGGCATTTCTATTTTTTTTCTTTAAAATTCAATTTTCTGTAAATTACATTGGTTTTGAGAATGAATTTACTTAAACATGCACTGAGTACAAAACCCTGACACTTACGTCTTTTTGGATCTATGAAGTACAATATTTCCACATTTTTGTTTCCATTCATACTCTTACAAGGAAATCATACTTACCTTAAGCTAAATTGAAGCCTGAGCACTAAACTCTCAAGATACATCCTATATTCACACCAAATGCAGACTGAAGCAACTGATCAGCCCACCCACAAGGGGATTTGACCACCTGTCTAAGTAGATGCCACAGCAGTTACTGCTCAGCACACACTTTGCTGCGGTCCTGGTACCACAGGACAATTGAATGATGGAAGTCTCCTCCTAAATTATGTGATACTTAAAGCCACTGTAAGAGGACAACTATTTCTCTGCAGTTAGTGAGATTCTGACATCTGTTTTTGCTAGAAGGCAAATAAAAACCATGAACTTTTCTTTGAAAAATAAAAACAACTTTAGAATGTTCATTTTGCTACAAAATCATTGAATCTGAATATGCACAAACTTGACCTGCTGGTTGGATATACAAAAGACTCGTCATTTTTTACACTGCAATCCAGTATTATTCAGCAAGTCATTTCCAGTCTAATTTCTACTTGTTTCTTCAATGTTTCCACCACCTCTGCTTTTAAGCATTTCTCAGAGTGGGAGAGGGGGAAATTGAAAAGGTCTAAATTTACTATGGTATAAGTTCTCAGTTTCTTCCCATTGCTTCGACAACAGATTGTGCTACTGTGCTTGTCCGAAGTCTCAAATGTCATTTGACTCATGCACTCAGAAATGTTGACTCAATTAAAATATCCACACAAATCTAACTTTTGGTTTGGTAAAAGTAACCCACTCACTTTTTTCTGATATGCTTAGAATGTCTCATAAGCAGTACAGAAATTTAATTTCATTATAACAACTTTCTTTTCTCAGTTCCCTAAAATCATCATTAGTTTCTGTTAAAGTTGTGGCATGGTGAGCCAAGTATGTTGCTAACATACAGATTCAGCTGAAGATGCATTGCCTAAACCATTTTAGGCTCTCTGACATGTGCTTTTCCATACTGTGCATAACAATACAAAGAACCTGAACTTCTGTGCTCAGAGGCGAAGAGCCTTGCAATGTGGGGACTCAGCTGCTTTGTTATGGATCTGTGTAAAATGCAATGGGCCACTAACTGGGATAATGAGGTACTCCTGTGGCAAGCAATAGGAATTCAGAGTGACAGGGTACATATGCTAAATTCCTGAAACAAACCAGAAAGTTAAAAAAAAAAAAAAATAGAAGAGAGGTTCTAACACATCCATCTCTACTTACTATGTTTTTCATCCAAATTACATATTTCTTGATAAACAAAAGTTTAAATTTTCTTCTACACTGCAACATTGCCTCCAGTCTATTCTGTTAGCTTTCTGGCTTTTTGACCTTTTAATATTCTTCATTAATGCATAATTTATTTTTTAAGTTGGCATTTTTTTCTCTGGAAAGAATATGTATTTGAAGTAATTTCAAATGTTAAATCAGGATAAGCAAGGGAAGAAAGAAAATCTCCTTAATACATTTTCTTAATAATGTTGTACCAAGTTTTATAATAGAAGCTTGAAGAATGATGGACTGTAACAATAAGGTTTATATTTCAAATCATATATATATAAATATCTTAAAGTCTTAATACCACTTAATACCACTGTTATAGATGCGCATGCACAAAACGTTGTGGAAAAAAACCGACTTGAAGTCTAAAATGAAAAATAATTTACATTAAAAAAAAAACAACCCAGGATGATTAAGAGTGACAACTGCAATACTTCTAACAAAATAATAATCAGATTGTAATAGTAACACACTGCGTTACCAGCTAGAGCAGAAACTGGTTAGGAATATCAGGGCAATAAGCTTGTCTATGGGCACACTGGCAGCAAAAGAAAGACTACATTTGCCCACGGCTAAATAGGGCGGGGGATGAGTGACAAAGGACAGATGGAGGCACTCGGTGCTTTCTTTGCCTCAGTCTCCACTGGCAAGGTCTGCTGACAGGTCTCTCAGTTGTCTCCACCTAGTAGTTGGGCCTGGGGTGAGAACTGCTGCCCAAGAAGAGAAGCATTACGTTAGAAACTACTCCAGGAAGCCAGTCAGAGGTTACTGAACACCAACTGCAAGGGAGACAGCTGGTGTCACCCAGAGGCTGCTCTCTGTTGTCTCTGAAAGGCCATGGCAACTGGAGGCCATCAGGATATTCCTGATGACTGGAAAAAAGGCAAACATTACACCTATCTTCAGAAAAGGGAAGATCTGGGGGTAAGCAGGCTGGCCACAGCCTGGCAAAATTAAAGAGAAAAGTCTCATGGGCACTGTGTCTAAGCTCACGAGGGACGAGGTTGCCAAGTGTAACCAGCACGGATGAGCAAGGGCAAACAAGACTTGGCCAATTTGCTCACCTTCTGTGTTGAGACAACCAGCTCTACAGATTAGGGAATAGTAGTGGATGTTGCTTACCTTGACTTTAGCAAGGCTTACAACGCAGCACGGCCACCAACAGGTGGACAACGGGAGCCAATAGGTAACACCAAGGTGGGAGGAGCGATGGACTGACTAGAGATAAGGGCTGGCTGAAAATATGTATGTCAATACTTCCAGTGCTATACAAAAGAACTACTCGGCACAAAACTCCTTCACCTCAGGCATTATGTAAGTTAAAAACCCTCCAAATTTACTGACAGAACAAATAACTACTAAGTGCTTTGTGCAGGTACATCCTATAATCAAATTCAACTGCACAACAAAGGATTTATTAAAACTGAGACATCTGAACTTTATTCCTTTGGTATGCTTTGACCTCAAGTTTAGTTTATTTGCTAAAGTCATTATTAAACAACAATGTTCCACACAGATTTCAACAGCAGTAGTATTTGCATTAGCTGTAGTATTTGCATTAATACAATATTCTTGGATTAAAGGAATTAGAAATAGTGAAAATCCTATTCCTCAGCTTCTTGGAAGATCTAGAGGGTAGTCTAAGGAAACGCTCTCTAATTTTAAAGAAAGTCTGGTTCTCAATCATTTGAAATTAAATAAACTGACAGGTCTTTAAAAATCTCTGAGACAATTAATGACACTGCTAGTTGCCATCAGAAAATCAAAGGTCATTTTTGGTCAGATTTTAAATTAAATACCCATACTTTTAAATTAAGTACCCATAGTCACAACAAATTGATTTTTTTATCATCTTCTTAAAACGGTGAAGATAATCTGACTCCCCCAATCATATCAAGGCATAGGTCCCAATGGGCGGTGTACTCAGTCCAGGTACTCAGAGTATCTAGGCTCAATTTTGGACATAAAGTCTCACACACAATACATTTAAAGCGCTAACTACAACTTAAGCCTCAGTTTCGGGGAATTTGGTCTAAGAAAACTTGAAAAATAACTGCAGTAGTACACTGAAAGACAGCAGCACAAATTCTGCAGGTCTCCCCAGCAGCAAAGGTTGGGGTCTTGTGGAAAACAGAATGTATCCAACCAAGAAAATGACCACGTGGTAATGACTACTCACACAGGATCCAAATTCAGGCTCCACAGGCTCACAAAGAACTCCAACATTTCCTAACTTCTGACTCCTTAACTATATAAACTTAACTTCCTCTAACAGAATTATCAGCTTCTGATAACAGAACTTTCTGTAAGAAAAAACCCATTTGGGAAAACAAAAAGCCCACCTAGCAGAGAGATTCATATTTGGGTGTTACTAATAACAGGTGGGAGCGTCTTGGGAAATGGCATAAGAAATGCAAACAGAGAGTAAATATCCACAGAACACCTTTCATTTTGCAACTTCCCAACCAGAGGCTGTACACAGACTGTCATCCTAACACATCCTGAAGGGTCTATGTCTTCTGTGATTTGACCCATTAGACTTAGTCCTCTAAAAACCTCTTTGTGGGAACCCGTTTTAGAACTAAATTTTATACTCAAGAAAAAAAAGTCTGTGTATTTTAAATCAACCACCAAAAAAATTTAATTGGTGCTGCTTGCCCCACTCTTATTTTACTAGAAAAATTTTGCAGTAGTTCTTTTTCTGCCTCCTTTCTACCATTCAGAACATTTTATGTGAAACTCTGTATCCCATGTCTTACATGGACAATCCTCAAAAATATGAGGAGGTGTTAGCCACACAGTCAGGGGGATTGCTATCACATTTTTTGCAAGTCAACAGAAACACTGTTGACATGGTGATGCATTTGCTGCAATACAGAGTCATATTATTAAAAGTGCTGGACGTTTTTAATGCACTTTTAAAAACAAATGTCTGTATTAAAAATGTTTCTTCTTAGGGATTTCTCCTAAAAAGAAAAAGGGAATCCTAGACTAAAAATATATTTATACTCTTTACTGGTGCTAAATATCTGTGTTATGCCTCATATGCCTAATATTTTGTTTGCAATTTACCACTAAATTTGCTTTCTTGAACCCTGGGCTTATTCTAGTTCTTACAGGGCAAAAAGTCTTGCGATGATAGAAACAACCTGTTATCAGGCTATTATATATTTCATTGAGGTCCATTCATCATTACAATTCCCTCATCACCCCTAACAGAAGAAATGCTGCTGCAGAGGAGGAAATACATGCAGCAACATGGTACCTCTGAGAGGGATCATGCCATAGCCTTCTGCTGCCAAACAGAGCCCAGGTTTCCCTGCCCCCTCTCAGGCTCCCCACACTCGAGACCTCACTCTGCTCCCAAGACATCTGGAAGAGCCTCTGTGGCCAGTAGACCTTTGACAATCCACTGGTCTGGCAAGTATGACACAATTTACAAGTTCCTTTGCAGGCTGTATGCTGAGGGCTTTCAAGCCATAAGTGTCCTCCTGATATCCTCAACCCTTTCCCTCCCTTCCCCCTTCTAAACATTATCAGCTGCATAAAGATGCCTCAGAGCATCTGCAAATACAGGATTTGTTCAGGCTCTGATGGTGAAATGGGAAAACATAAGTGAGAGTCAATGTGTAGAGTGATGCCTGCAACTCAGTACCATAGCTCTGAAAAATACAGCAATGGCTATGGAGTTACATATATGCTTTCATTGTATTCCTCAGTCTCCATATCTTACATTTATTCACAAAAGTAACAGCTTTTCTTTTCTCATTAATGTTTTTTATGGTCTTCAGTAATTCTTCTGCAGTAAGCTACTAGTACATTAACACAATCCAGGAAAACAAAACTTTGAAATATCCCCCTCCACCGCTCCCCACTGTGAATGCCATCGAGAACAATGACACACAGCATAGCCTAGTTTTCCTTAAAGCACTACCCTCCAGAAGCATTAACTGCCAGGTCTCTGCAGTGACAGTCTGCAAGGCTAAAATTAGCAAGCAACACCTTCCCTTGCACCTCATCACATGATAGGAAACAAACATAAATAGGGAAATACAATATGTTCCTAAAGGTGGAGTCAGAATACTTTCATATCCATAACAGTTTAGCAGTAAAGGACACTTATACAAGCAGCTTCTCATGCTATGTCATCTGTCACTAGCATCATAATTTGCTTTTTGCATAGTTTAAAAGATGACCACCTCTAAATGTGCTCCTTCAGAACCATTTCTGACCTGAATCCAACTACTTCATGCCTATGTTAGAGACAAATTCTTTTATTAGGCACCACTATGTTATCAGATGTCTTCAGCAGCCTTCTGCATAAACACAAACCTTTCAGTGGATTCATCTCCTTGATAACTGTTGTACATTTCACCCAGGAGTATCACAAACTCCTTTGCAGGCCACATCCCTCTCTCCTGCACTACTGAAGTGCAGTTGATTGCAGGTTGGATGGCAGGACTTGGAAGATAAACCATAAGGCATATTTCCCCCTTTGTTTTTTTTTCCTAAACAGTGTTGTACAGGCCTTTACAGCCATACAAAGAAGCCACAGCTCTTCTTTTTCAAAACCTTGTCTGAGGATTCACATGAAATCGGGCATATTGAAGTAAATTTGGGAATTCAAACATAACGAAGAGTAGAATTAAATCTGCTGAAGTTGCATCACAGTCTTCACACAAAAAGAAAGCGTAGCCAAATTACCTACTCATTTAGGACCTCTATTTCTCCTGCATAACGGTAGCAGAAATAGTCCTTTGCACATATACAAACCCCCAGACATATATCACAGTATTACATAACACTACATGGCATACATACAACAGGAAGGCATACAACTAATGTGATTCAACTTATAGAGTGCTCTGACAACCTGTTTCTATAGCTTATCATCACCTCACTGGCTCAGTTCTAGCTCAGCTCATTTGACTGCCTCATGTACTCTTCTTCCTGCAGCAGTGTGCCTGTGGCTGAGGAGATGGGATAGCTTCTCCCTGAAGCAAAGTTCTGGTTTAACCACTAATTCCCAAGGCAGCACCCAGGATGTGCTGGAGCCACAGCCATTCAGCAGATCTAAGATAGGGAGAGGTTGAGCTGCCTTTTTTTTTTTTTTTAAATCCTCAGGGTTCTGACTGCTTCTATTCTAGTATTCCTAATTACAAACATCACTATTTTGGTCTGAAAACGTTTTGAGCTTTTTTAAAATTAGCCACAGCATTTTACTTGAAGACACTCTGGCAGAGGGCAGTTCCACAGGCTAGCAGCCTACTTGCTAAAATAGCATTTATCAGCTACTCACTTGATTACAATAATATTTCTGACAGTTTAAAGTTGAGTCCCAATTTAAAGACATCTTTAAAAAACAGACCTGTTGATTAGCAGTTTTCATCCAACATCCCAAGTTTGTGAACTGACCTTGATGTTTAATAAGAATAATTTATGCCAATAAGACAGGATTGAAAACAAACAAACACAAAACCGCCTCCCTTGCCACAAATGCTAAGGAAGAAACAAGGCCACTGCCATCAATTCCTTTCAAGACATTCATCAAACTACTGCCAACAAAAATAAGGCCCAGCTTCATTACATACAGAACAATAAAGAAAAAGGAGGTTGAAAATGAAGGAAGGAATGCTCACAGACAATAGATGGTTTTAAGATTTTTTTTTTAATTTGTTTTTTTGACAACAGTCCAGGCACCAGGGTTTTCTTCTCTGCACTTAAAAATTAGTAACTGACGTACTAATGAATTACGTGGCTCTTTCTGGCTGTGTTTCATGACTTTGAATTTCAAATCATCCTTGAAATATTTCATTATTTATCAGAGCTTTTTTTTAAATATATATACAATATTCATTAATGAAATCATGACAGGACAAATCACTTTCATCTTCATAAGCAGTAGCTGATTTTATTCAAACACCCAAATTATACTTTTGCTGCCTGTGATTCCAGACTATCATTCCTATTTACAGATGTTTAAAATGAGCTCAGCTTTTTTTAAAAACAAAAGGAAAAAATGGTCCAAAAAAACCCAAACAAGAAACCAAAAACAAAACCCCAAACCAACTAACCAACCAACCAAAAAAAAACAATTAAAGAAAACCTACCAAAAAAGCTCCACTCAGAAAAAATTCTCAACACCGTCCAGCCTAAGCCCACAATTTTTTTATTCTGCAGCCATGGGCTTAAAAGTGTCTTAGCTGCCTTTATTAGCTACAGGGTGGCATCAGTTCCAAGGTGCACAGAAGATCAGCTCCCTTTGCCATCCCACACACCTTAAGAGACAGATACCTCTCCCAAGGTTATGGTCCAAGGGTTCAGTCATGCTCCTGTCATCACCAAGGAGAGGCAGCATTAACACACAAGGACCAACACAGTCACCCAGGACAGAGAAGGCTGGTAAGCAGGAGTGATATGCTAGGCAGAAAAGCACAGAAATCCCACCAAGAAGGGGATGTAGATCACCAGGATCTCAGTACAGCATCACTCAGCTGAAGCCTGCTGCCTTGCAGCAGCACTTGATCCCTTCTTCACATCCATCACTTTGCGCTGGAGTGGAAACTCTCAGAAATTAATGTGGACAGTAGGATTGGCACTTTGTATAAATTAATAGATTTTAAAATAAATAATACCAATCACATGACAAGGCCGTGAAGCGATCACCAATGTGCCTCATAAATCAGTATCAACTTGCCATATTTTGAGTTTAAAGCAATCAAGGATATGAAAGGGGAACCTTTCTTCAGGGAAGGTAAAGTTGGCAGGATAGAAGGTCTCTTGACATCTAGCACCAACATTAACACTTGCACACTAAGCAAGGTAGCAGGATAATTATCCTTTCTGAAGACCTGGTGGTATTGCTTATGCTAGCAGGTTAATTTTCTCAGTTTTCTAAGCTCCCTTACAGTGATCCACAAATGGCCAGTCTCCCTCTCTAAGCTGACAGTTTATCGAAATAACTGAGACTATTTCCGTTATCATTAAAATATCTTTCATTAAGCTGCCATTGTTTAACATCCATGGTCTGTGTATATAAAAAGAAAACCCATTAAAACTCATTCCAAAGATCTCTGTTAGCCCAGGAAAAATTTAACAGCAGCAGTAGCTACGCAATGAGAAGGTTAAGCTAGTTAGTGTTTGTGACAATTGCACTTAGCTATTCTATGCAATGGCAAGAACATCTTTGCATTTATCAAGGGAACAGATTTAGTAAGAAACTACACACAGCAAGAAATAAATGAGAGATGAAGGGAAAACTCGCATTATTGTGGCATCTGTTAGAGCTATTTTAGAACGGTGTCCCCCTGTGCTGCTCCACTGATGGGCTTGCGAGTATTGACTAAAATTAAAATCTGTTTCTCAGGCATTTGTAAATAGGTCACAAAAACTTAGCAAGTCTCAGAGTTTTTTTTATAGTCCCATAATTTTCTCCATCCATTTAGAAAACGTTTCAGTTATGCTTTGCAGTGACCTTTGTGCCCTGGACCTGCTGTGAGAAAGACTGTGCACTTCCCTCCTCCTCTGCCAAAGAAGATACTCTTTGGAGCACATACTCAGTTCTCTTACACATAGTGCCAGTTGCAGGAAGAGTTTGCCCTGAGGACTATTCATTTCTCAAATAGGACTTCAGTATTAAACCCAAAATTTTTGTGAGGATAAAGTAGGCTCTTTGTTCCCAACAGCTTGAGGCATCCAACTTCTTTAAATGCATGTGAAAATTCTGCTTCATCTTCTGCTTCGCCTATGCATAGGAACCCCTTGCACAGGCAAGGCCAAATATTTATGCCTTAGCATTTTAGTGGGTTTTTTTTTAATGAAATGTCACATGAAGCAGAGTCCACCTCTTTTCAAAGCAAGCTGTTCAACTCACCGACGTTTAATTACATTTTGGCTCCTATTAGGATGTGGCAGTCTGACCAGACAGCCAGAAAAACATAAATGCAGAAATGGCCTCAAGCAAGATTGCAAGCCCTCTGCTCCCTCTGGCAAATCTGAGCTACTCACATCAGCACTGAAATAATTGCGACAGTATGAAAATATCCTCAACTGTGAGAACAAAGGTTGTGTAAAGGCAGCCACAACCAACTTCTAGAAAAATGCATATACCACCTCTCTTACACTGATTTATTTTTTTTTTTTAGTGGGAGTTACATGCTACAGCAAGGTCCATGATAGCTCCAGAGACAAAGAGAGAAAAAAGAAGCAGTGGGAGCATAAGACAGAGAACTAAAATGGTATGTCTGAAATTTAAATGTACATGCTACCTAAAAGCTTCCTTACTATGTGGCTGGGTTGGGAAGACAAAAAGCAGAACACACCATGATTCGAATAAGTTGCACTTAGCAATATGAAGGAGAACTGCTGAATTGGTGACTTCTATTTCTGGAAAGATAAAGTTTATTCTGATCCCAGCTATACCAATACATTAACTCTTAATGTCATCTCTCTCCACACAGTACTACCAAAAGTGCTTTATTTCTTCCTCAACAGGACGAAATAAAGGGAAATCCCGCTCTTGTAGTTATATAAGTGTTTCCACAAAAACCAAACTGCTTAATTTTTGGTGAAAAAAAAATTGTATCAGTATCATCAAAATGGCCATCAAATGAAGTAGAGAAAACTATTTGCCTGCTGAAGAAGGAAAGTGCCAAACTGGAGAGCAGAGCATCTGCTAAGGAGGAGGGCGTAATTATCTCATGCATCTGAACACGGCTGGGCATTGAAGTTACTCTGGCTATTTTGCCAGATACTCTGTGTTCAGGGCTCTTGCTTGACACCAGCAGGAAATAATCAAGAGTTTGCGAGGCCAGTCAGTATAAACCTTACACAATTCAAAGGGCATTACTTTTGATGCTGTATGCTGAGTCTTCTTGCTTTAATGGAATGAAAATCTGAACTATGTTGCTGTCACTGTCTTGTATTACAAAACACTGCAACATTGCTAGCCATAGCACTCACAGGGAAACAGTTCCTTCTGTACCATCCATCCTCGTGTGCTTCGCTGGTTAAGCATTTTAACGGAGGCCTTGGCAATTTCAGAAAGAAAGCAAAAAACCAGAAAAATTACCACTCTGCAGCCTTACCTCCATCCAGCAGAAAAAGCAAGTGGCTTCCCTCAACAGATGTACAGTAAGTGGTGTTGCAGGAGCTTTTCTCGGGGGATGCCAAGCTAAGGCTTGAGCTTGCTCTCAATCTATGTGCAAAAGCTGGGCTTCTCTGTCTCTGCAGGGGCAACTTTCAGTCCCAGGCCCTGCATTCAAATCCTCTCAATCAAAGCCTTTCACAAGTGCATTCTTTGGTATTTTGTTAGATTATCATGCACTTATGGTACACTCACAGAGAACATATCATCTACAGCTGATCCCCAGCAAGTCTTTTTTAAATACCCATCTCATGCCTGTCATCAGCAGATCACACAGGAAAATATGGAAAAGGGTTATAAAGCTGTTCTTCTTTTAGGACAACAAATAGCTACTGTTCTATTTTTCCACAAGTAACATGCATAATTGTTCACTTATGGAAAAGCAACTGAAAAAAAAATAAAATACATCTTTCTCTGTTAATTTTCAGCTTTTCTTTTAAAGAGATCAAGGTAGAAAATGAACGATAAAAACACAAACTGTGTCAAGAAGAGTGTACAACACTTTCCTTTGATTCTGAGAACCCTAGAAGCTAAAAGAAACTCAGCTGCCTGGGTATCTCAAGGACAGATTCCCACGTGAGACTCCAGCCCGGCTGTGTCACAGACACTGACAGATGGGTTTCCCCAGCCTTGAACAACCTAATGGAGCTTTTAGCCAATTTGCATAGTGGCTGTCGCTGGGTGAAATGGGTATGTGTCAAGGACATTATGCAGGCCAAGACAAAAGTGTAATAGCCTTGTATACAATATCACTTCTTACTGCTCTCTATTTTTAACCCCCAGTGGGAAGGAAAAAAGAAAAGAAGAGAAAAAGAAGCCTCACTGGAAGTCGGTTCTGAGGCAGCAAGTTTCTCCTTTTGGGAACGGGCTGAAGCAGCAAGACAGTTTTCTTGCAAAATGGAAGAACAAAAACAATGGACAATTACTACCTAGTTTCTTTTCTTTTTTAAAGCAAAATATTTCTGAGTCTCTGAAAGCCTGCCTATATTAGTGATCTATTTTGATTGCAAACCCTCAAAGAGAAGCACATGAAGCCAATTCTTGTGTCTTAAACAAGAGTCCAAAATAACACCACTAGAGCCCCACGCAGGTACAAGAGCTCAGCTGCTGCCACTCTGTACAAGAGCTAAGCCTAAGGCTAGGTTTTCTCAGGTCTGAGTCCAGATTTTCTTTCATATCTCCTAGCACCTCACACATGGCTGCTTCTTAACAAATTAACAAGAAGAACAAAAAAATTCAAATTGGACAACAAAAATTTACAGCTTGATGTGAAATATAAGGTCAAGCCCTGAGGGTGGCTGAATTAAGCACTGAGTTGCTGCAACCCTCACGCACTCTGGGGAAAAGCACACATACTTCATATTTGCCCAGCAATCACCACAACCTCCTGGCTAGATTCTGCTCTCAGTCACATTAGAATAACTCAGCTACCAGACAATAAGGTGTGATTGAAAACTAGGGCTGAACTGCAACTTGTACCAAAAGAGTCCTTTCATACAATCACTCGAAATTTTGTTGCCTTGCCGCCTTCTCCAGACATGTTCCTTTCAGCTTGCCTATAATGCACACTGGAGGGTCTGCCAGTGCTTAAACTAATCTTTTAACATTTAGTAGAGATTACAGTAAAAGTTAAGCATGCAAACAGAGGCTTCCTTGAAGAAAGCTTCAGCTCTGGCAAACAAACTTGGAACACAGCAGTATAAAATGTACCCCAGAAAGTGTCAAACAATATCTTTGTCAACAACAAAAAAACATGCCAAAAAGGCGCAGGATTTAACTCATTTGAGCCATACTACTTCAACACTTAATGAATACACCTGAACGTGATGCTACTAGAAACTAGAGCTCTTTGGCAAAGAGGTGTGAGCAGATTTGTGATCTGGTTATGATCCTCCTGCTCACGGTGAGTGATAATCTATTCTGAGAACACAGGGAGGACCAAGAAGGTAGGTCTTGGTTTTGAGTGTAGCTTACCTCAATGTTATTTCTGATTTCGACATTAGCTGGCTGGGTGATTTTGACTAAGCTGTCACGAGGGACTTGATTTCTTCTAAGCAAAATGAGAACACTATTTTAGGCATTTTTGAGGCCTTTGGATAGAAAAGCTCTATAAATGAACATTATTATTGTCAACAATACTGTTCTACCACCTTCCATGGTTATTCAAAATCAGACCCAAGAATAGTACACAAAAGAGCTATCTAACAGCTACCTTCAAATCTAGGTCAAGACAGAGGTCACCACTTTATGTGTTAAAAAGCGGCAGGATTTCCAGATGAGCATCTTCAGTCACCATAATATCTCAAGGCCCAGTTCTGAAATCCATTTAATTAGAGGGGGTGGGGAGGGATAAAGCCTAGAGGATGTTTTCGCTTGGGTTGTATGTATACATCTGTTTGTTTAGCGTTACAAAAAATGCTATGAGCTTAAGTGTAAATTATTTCAGCCTTTGGCACTATTCAATTATATATGCTAATTTTAGATGGAGTAGATTGTACTTGAAATAACGGGATTGCATCTGAGCAAAGCCTTCTGTGGTGAAATTCTGTTGATACCCTCAAATCTTCTTGCTTGCTGAGAACAACCCTTTCTCAGAGCTGATTTTAATATGCTGGACTTTTATTGTGAAAGAGAGGATTCACTCGGTGTGACAAATAAGCAGTTTAATTTAAACTCTTCATTCAGTTCAATTACATAGGAGCATGCATGTATCTACTCAGTAGCTAATGACAGGGAATTGTAAATACTTTCACATCACTTGATTTTAAGGCGTTCAATGATATTAGAAATATCTACTGAAGGTATAAATCCTTCAATTTCTACAAATTATGTTAAAATGTTGTGGTCACCTTAAAATAAATAAGTTCAATTCTTTTTTTTTATATGTGTTACAGTATAGCATTTCAGCCCTTTGTCATTTCACCTTTTCTAGTCATAGACTGGATGACAGGCAGCAAAAAGGCCAGTATAACAGAAGCAGAAGTAAGGCTAACAGTCATAGTAAGGCATAATAGTAGACATAAACTGCTTTTTGCACCTGAGTTTGTTGCTCTGCAGTAGCAAGCACAGACCCAGCAGTTCATTCACAGTGAGTTGAATTAACTTAAGATTGCATTATGCCAGGTAGACAGTTCCTTAGGCAATTTGAAAAAGTTTAGAGTATAAAAACCCCAAGTATTTTATATGTGGCAACAATATGCAACCCAACAACACCGAATGTATAAAAATCTAGAGCCTACGTAGAAACCTGTCTTCCTAATGGGAACATCAGAACAACACTCAACAGTGTCAGTATTATAAGTGACATTTAAATAAGGGAGATTTTCTGTTTCTTCTATCCTTCTGTCCTCAAACTAGAAGAAATTAAAGTCATATCAGAACAAAATTATTCTGAGTTTAACTTTGGTGAATTTTCCTTGGTTTTATTTAGGTTTTTTGGGGGGGTAGTTTGGTTTGGGGTTTGTTTGTTTGTTTGTTTGTTTTGGTTTTTTGTTTGGTTGGTTGTTTTGTTGTTGTTGTTGTTGTTTTTAATTCACTCGCATTTACTTGGTAACACAGCTATCCATCAAATAATTTTGGAATAGCAAAGAGATTGTAAAAGTGAAAAAAAATATTCTTAACAGTACTTCCTTTGCTAAAGAAGGTTTAAGAGTTTTATATACACAGCAGCAGGCTAAAATGCTGACCTCCTCTAGATCTTGGATTCACACCTCAACACAGCAAGGCAGATTCAAGATTTACAGCTTAGTGACAAGTCTGCCAATTCATCACCACTAAAACATCTTGAGTCTTCTTTGGAAGTGGCACAGGTCAAAAGAGGAAGCCACCAGCTGCTGAAGAAATCCCTTCTCAAATGAATTTGTTCCACAAGTAGTCAGCCTGGCACTAGCACACACACACACCTTCCAGACTCCACCAAAATCTGTGCTGGAGTGGGGGCACATACTGTCTTTTCCACTTACCTTCCAAAACCTAAGCATAAATTTTAGAAAGTGTTGCCAAATTTTATGATGAGTTAATACAAAGAGTCAAGAAGAGAATAAAATACAACTATGAAGGTCCAGCCCTTCTGATGATTGAGTTTTCTCTAGAGTAGCTGTCCTGTCTATTATCTTTGTCTGTAGAGGCACAATATTTGGACTCCTTAAGTCGAACAGTAAAAGAAAGAGTAAATTTACTTCTATCAACCTTTAAAGGAAACTACAAAATAAATTAAACAGCTTGTGGAAACATCCAAATAGAGGGGTTTCTGTGGAACTAATGCTGTTCTGGCAAAGAAAACCCAGAGAATTTAAGCTGGTTTGACCAGAAAATGGAAACCCACATCTATACATCTTCAGTATGTCTGCCTGCACTAAATTTTATCAAATATACTCACAGTTCAGTTTAAGAGTGACTTACTTTACCGTAGTTTAAATCTTTGTCCTAATTAATTTAAACCAAACTTATAAAACCAAGAGAATGTTGACTTAGGCTTATGCATACAGTCTTTTGCATCAGTTTAACTATGTCAGTTTGAAATCACAGTGTCAGTCAGACTAACATCATTCTGCATAAGCTTAGCCCTTGCAGCATCAGACACCTCAACACCATTGAAATGCAGTGACATTCTTGTGCTTAATTCCCACAAATTCCTTAGGAAATCCTAGCCTAAACTGTGAGCAGGAAATAATCATGCCGAAACCCCTCAGAGATGAAGTGGGCAGCTCACACCTCTACAAGAGCTAGTGCTTTAACCAAATACTTTAACCACATGCATATTTAACAGAATACTTTAATCACATGCTTAATATTTTGCAGAAGAGTAGTAGGGTTACTCAGGTGTTTATGAACATGTTGTGCTAAAATTCTTTGCTGGGACCTCAGAAGTTACTGTTTTGTTTAACTCTGCATCAGGTGTAGTATCTCTGCTCCTCAAAACCCATCGCCTAAAAGCATTAAGACGGGCTGAGGATTGATGGGTTGGGGACCAGCCTGCCAGGTCATCTTCCCATTCAGTGTCCACTGAGAAATACAACAGGCAGGGCTGGAGTGCTGCAAGGCTCATCTCCCCCCAACAAGCTTCCACCAGGAGCTACCCAAGAGAACACACAAAACCCACTGAGCAGCCTGACTGATGAGGCACTCCTATTTTGCCTCTCCATGACTGTGGTTACTCTAAGGCAGCTAAAAAAGAAAAAAAAAAAGGTGTTAATCTATAATTTTGCATACCTCATGGCTGCTATTTTAGAAACAGTTTTCAGATGAGTAATTTGCTGAGATTCACTGTTTGCAATACAGTCTAAAGAGCACTTAGAGTGATGTCTACAGCACCAATGTTCAGGCCATAGATCTCTGTTTACCCTCCTTTTCAGACCACCCATCCTGACTGCTTCCTCACAGTTTGATTATTACTTACTGTTATAAAACTTCAGCTACTGGTTCTTCTGATACATAGACTTTTTTTTGTTAGAAATAAAGGCCTAAACTAAAAAAGCTGATGCCCTGTCATTTGCCATCTAGGAGAGCTGCAAGGAGCAGTGGGATACAAAAAAAGACAAGTTCTCTCACTGGCAGGTCTCCACCAGCCTTTACAATTAACAAGCTAGCTCATTGTCTGGGTTGTTATCTAAATTACAGTCTAGGCATTTTCTGCTAACATATTTTCTGACTTTTTAAACACTGTACTGTACAGTACCTAGTACAAAGACATCTTTCTCTAATTCCATTTAATTCTCTATTTTCCTGTTTTAAAAATTAACTACTGTAACCATAGCCTTAAGCAAGGAAAGGGAGAACGGGAAAAAGGAAGAGAGAATGTACTTATAGCAAGGGGGGAAGAGAGCTGAAGTTCAGGTGTTGGAGTTTTCTTTGAGGCAGAGGCAATAGACACTCAGTACTTTTAAGAAGACTTAAAATCAATTTTTGGTCCCATCGCTTTTGTTTTACTAGGATTTATCAACAGCATGGCAACTGATACAGGGAGCAAGATTAATCCTTTCTTATGAAGTTTCTGAACCATTGAGTAAAGCTCCACTTTTCTTCTTTTTTGTGTACAGTAGAAAAAAAAATTACAATTAATGTCTAAAAAAAGGGATCATATAGTAAGGGATACAAAATAATAAATGTTAAGTGTCATTACATGTGTTCCATTATATCTATTTTAGATATTGCACATAAAGGATAGAATACATAAAACTTTGGAAACACATAGTCAGCATTTTACTAAAACTCCTAAACAGGGATCTTCAGAAGAGTCCCCAATAACAAGCACTTTTTCTAGTTTTACTTAACTTTGTTTCTCAAGATTCCCCTATCAAGTCATCCTTTGTATGTACAATCTTGCATGTATAGGCAGGTATGCTTTTCAACAGTTATTTTTTTTATCTCAGATATTGGAACTCTTTTTAAAACATGTTAACCACAATCATACATATCCCATTATACATACTCTTCTTTTGGCCAAGAGAAAAAGGGAATAGGGAAAAAATGGAACCTGGTTCATCAGCTGTTCATTTTTCATTTCTGGAGTCACTAATGTTTCACTCCAAGTTAAAAACATTGTTTTCTTCCATTACTGAAAACAGAAAAGCAGCAAGGCTTTTTTCACCATGTATGTCATCATTGGCAATATTACCTATGTGACTGAAGGCAGTCTAAAAAAAGAGAGTTTGCTGTAACTTTTCATGGCGAAGTTATAAGACAGCCCATCAATAAATCTATTTTAAAAAATCGGCAATAATTACAAGCCATTGAACAACTATAAACAAGAATTCTATGATATCTTTTATGTTTGGTCTTCAGCAGAGAGTTTTACTAGTGCCACTTGTCAAATCTGGATGTTATTCTTTAAACTGGAGAGTAATAATAATAATGGCCAGTCTTCGTGAACGAAGATTTGGGGAAAGGTCTTTTTACCTTTCCAGCCTGCGCAATGGATTTTTTAGGTGAGACACAGCCTGCGCTGAACTGAGCCCACCCTTTAATCCTAAGGTTCATCTGCCGGGGCCAAGCAAGCTTGGACAATGGCAGTGAGGTCCTCAGGACGTAGGTTTTGTTTTAGAGTGACCTTCTCATAGATGGATGGCCTTACAGGGCTAACGGGCTCCATCTGCCCGGGGGACTGGCTGGGATTCGAACCTGGGTCGCAGAGGTGAGAGTCCTGCATGCTAACCACTAGGCCACCAGGGGTCCCCTAAACTGGAGAGTAACCAGGTTTTTTTTGACATAGAAAGATTACAGATATGGGACATTTCTCCAAATTTACTTTGTCCTTTTACTGAAGGTGGTCTGGCCACACTAAATCATTACACTATGAGAAAACACATTGACTACTGAAAACCTCCTTTAGAAGATTCCTACCAGCAAGTTGGTGTTTGCCAAGGAACTTGTTTTTATTTAGAATATATTCTACTTGAAATTCTACAGATTAATTCAGATTATTCAATACACCAGTAAAGAGCATGGATTTGGTTTTGCTCAATTTTTTTACGTTTCATATGGGGTATGGTGCTGTAATGACTGTCTTCCCTCTAAAGGTGCAGACACAGTTTAACATGGTCATGCATCAGGACATTTTTCTCAAGCAGACTATATTGAGACAGTGGTAATATAAGATATGAAGTTAAGACAAACACTCTCACTCTTTGTATTCTGGTGGCTCTTAAGATTTTTGAGAATTCTTTCACCCTCGCTCTTCCCAAGCAGCATTTATTGCTAAAGCACATTACCATCCCCTTGGTTATGATTCCCCATCACCAGACAGTATAGGTGCCTCATATCAAACCCTGAACATCAGCAGCAGGCTGACACCAGTGAGGTATATATTGCAGCAACTTTTAGTGTGCTCCATCTGGCACCTGGAACAAAATCAGTCCTCTGATAGGAAGCTGTCATGGTGTCAAGCTAATTCTGACCTATCCTTTCATCTCAACACCAGTGAAAGCACAGAGCTGCTTTGGGATCAATAACTTAAAAAGCTGCTTGCTCTGATTTGTAATCCAAACAAGTATGTGGGAGACAAAGAACTGGAGGACTGAGCCCAGACTCATTACTTCTGACTTTATACTTCCAGAAGTATGCCTTAGCCATGCATTTTACCAATTTGCCTAAAAAAATCCACATTAAGGTTAAACATATATAAATTGTAAACAGAGCACAGCATAGACTTAATATAGAGTTTTGAATATGAAGCATTGTTTATGCAAAGTGTAAGGCTTTTATGTGAAAAAATAATACCTTTTCTTAGCTGAAACATTTTTAAAGGTTCATCTTCTCTGAGGGAAGCATCAAAATGCAGCGTGACAGATAAAAATCCAGCACATACCACGTCCATATTCATATATAAAAAAATATTTTCAACATTTCAATTCAAAGACCAGCAGTAAAAAAATCCCTGTCATATCCTTAGGATGCCAAATAATCATTTCATCCATGTCTCAGTATTGACTTGCAAAGACATGACTTGCCTTTGCTCTGTACTTTTTTGTATACAAACAAACTGAGGATAACTCATTGTTACGGAAGTCAGTGGGATTGTCAGCTCCATTACAAAAAAAAAAAAAGGAAAAAAAAAGCCAGCTAGATGCAGCTGGATCACAACTCCAGAAAAAAAATATGAAAGATGACAGAAAGAGCATGATGTTTTGGCTCTTCTGCAGCCATTATGATATTGAGCAATATGCTGCAAAGAGCTATTGCAGTAAAGTGCTGCAAGACCACCTCCTTGCTGAATAAAGGTCATACGAGGACTCCGTTGAATACTCTAAGCTGTATTGCTAAGTCTGCATCTTCCAAGTTGTAATTTTTATGCATGTTTCCACCACAAACTTTGGGTTCTTCACATACGGACAGAAATGTTGTGGTGGTGAATAAGATCTTCCAATTCCAAGCATCACCAAAATACTAAATTATTTGTTTCCTTTTTACCATCAAACCATACTAGCTGTTTGGCTCAAAATAGCCTGAAGAGCTCTTCATGATTCCCACTACACAGTGAAGAGACAGGTGTCATTCTTGCCTTGAGGAGACAAGGGGATACTGCTAAGAGCTCTTCTCCAGGGAGTATGCTGGTCATCAGAAACATCCCTACGCACCCATTCCCATCACAGTCAGTGGCAACAGTCAGATGTACATAGAGTGGCCTGCTAGGACACTCACCCTGCCTATCAGACCAATCCTGACAGCCACCCTGTGCCTGCCTAGCTCACATGCTGCTGCCCAGTACCCAGCACCCATCACTAGCCTGGGTCTTAAGGAGGTTTCCCTCTCCTCTGTTTTATTTTCATTATGGTATGTTACAGCACATTATATAAGAATATAATGTATACATTGTATAGATACAGGCATGTATATTTGTGCCTACGTAATACAACATATATATATATATATATACACACATGGTAGGGAACACACACATACAGCCTCTTTATATTACAAACAGGGACTACATCAATCGCACTAATAGCTGACATGGTAAAACAATTTTGAAATTTGTACTCTCTCCCAGATTTTATATTTTCAGAAGGGGAAAGCAAAGAAGACACTGGAATTTCTCCCTCTAATTACTCAGACCTTAGAAACTATGCAATTCTGCTGTCTTCATTACATTATTTTCCCCCAGAAACAGTAATATTCCAAAAAGATTAAATTAAATAATACTCTACGAAGAAAAAAAATCAAGCAGTTCTTTAATTTCATTTCAATACCATCTTGCTCTTCCAGCAGCCTCTCAGATGTGCAGGAAATGGCTTAATGATGTGCCTTTATTAAAGGGAAATGCTGAGGTATCTCTGTAGGTTTCTCCCATCCCCCAAAAGTTTGTACAGCCACTGCTCTGAGAATACATATCTGCCAGCAAAAACATCTTCACCAGAGCCTCCTTTTATCACAGAAGCTGCAACAAAAACAGCACTTAAAGGACATAATCATCTCTACTCACAGTACCTCCTGAACTGTAAACACAGTTTAAAAACTGCACGCCATGGAGCTCAGGCGTGTTATCTAATCCTTTAGAAACTCTATCCTAGTACAAACACAGGGAGCAGCAATGCCAGCCAGCACCATGTGCTTCCACTTACCGACCCACTCCCTTTCCACAAGCACATACACCATCCCTCAGCCATCCAGCCCATCACAGAAACGCTAACACAGCTCTCACGGCCAAAACACTCGGGGCCTCACCTGGGAAGCAAGCCCTGCTCTGCCTGTCGCCTTCCTAAAGCCTCCAGATTTTCAAACAAGTGCAACTATGCATTATATAGCATTATATATGCTGTTGTCTAGAGTTATATTCCCTCCTCCTTGCCTGCACCCCTCCAGCAGTACAGCTGAAAAACAGAACAAAAGGCATGGGTTTTCTAGTGTAGTATCTGGAGCTGCTGAGCTTTGCTCTCACTGGTGGCCTGTTTGAAACATTACTTACCTGAGCAAGTGTTGCAAGGCTCTCGCAACACTTACTTTGTTAGCAAAGCAGCCAAACAGCTCGGGTGACTTTGCAGCTGCCTTGCAGGGCAGCACTGCAACAGTAAGGGCTTTGACAGCCAGACCTGTCACAACAAGGAGGAAACAGCCTTTTTTTTTTTTTAATCTTCATTTACCGTGAACAAGGTAATTTGAGCTAACTAGAAAGCCATTCTTTTCTTTTTTTCTTTCTTTTGCTAACAGTGCTGAAGACTCCCGACAACACATGTGAGCACAAGCCTCACTCAAACTGGCCTTGGGAGCAGCAAGCAGTGCTTGGTATCGGTTTCAGAGCTTAGAGTAGTGGCTGGGGCGGGATCAGCCCTTCTCATATCCTCCTTCCAGCCACCAATATGAAGCCAGAGTTTCATTCACAGCACTAATGCTCCCATAACTTGCGAGGAATACAGTTTGTTCACAATAAAAACTGACATTGGCTGGCAGGTGAATAATTCTGGGCAAGATAACAACAACTGAAGGGTGTAGGTTTTACCCCCTGTCCCAAATCCTGCCAGATCAAACTATGTGTGAACAAAATCTCCCTCTTGCAAACCTTAGTGGTGTGAAAAGCTGATAGCTTTTCTGAATTGTCAGCAGAGCTGGTTTTTTCCTCCCTACATACTTTCTATTCGACTTAGATTTGTCAGTAGGTTCACATTTTCTAAAAGCTATTCATTTCTGCCTCTGTTAATCTCTGTCCCAACATTCTGCATAGCATTTGAAGTGCTGGACCAGAGAGCATTTAAGTCCTAACTTGCAATGATTTTTAAAATCTGCCCATACAGAAAGAGGAATCCTCCTCTACAGATCAATTTACAAGATCATCACAGCACTAAGGTCACACATAGGAACCACCCTCTGCTGCACAGTTACCCCATAGGACCTGACTGACCTCTCTCAATGAAATCAGCTTAGTCACTGGGACCCTGGTTTCACTGATCTGAGACTCAAAATCTACTTTTCAAAATCACACACAGAAGAGATGAACGCTCAAAGGTTTATCATTTACCTCTTCATATCTTACCTAACATCAGTTTAAAAAAAAAAAGTATCTTTGTTAAGGGACAGCCATACTGTAGATGACCATTCAGAGACAGATCAAATAGCACCAAATAGCTTCATCCAACAGCTCTGTTGCATCACAGATCATGTACTCAGCAAGCACAACTTCAATATGAAATCACTTTTCACACAACTACTTCAGCATTCTCTATAAAATTTACAAGATCTCAGAGACAAAAATGAACACCTGTACAAGTATGGAAAATATAGAAGATAATTATTCTTGTGCCCAAAATCATATACTCTAAGAAAATTCTTATATTGTCCCCAGATGAATTACCTGCTCCAGTACAGGGCAATTTCTACAGGATTAGCATACACTTGTCTAACAAAGGGATATGAAAATTTTTGCTTGCTTCCAGCCAAACATGACTTCCAAACACCACTGAAAGCCACACACTAAGCTAGACCTTACTGACATGCACATGGAGATACAAGTCATGTTGCATTAGACCATACAAAGTGAAATTACAGACCGCATCCAACACACAGATTGTGTCCTAGCAGGCCAGATGTTGCTTGCATGATTAACTACCAGCCTTCTAGGGTAATGCGACAAGCATACTTGTACATGTCCTCTACTCAGACTGCCTCTGAAAATCTTTTTTTTTTTTTAACCTTGTGAAACAGAGTTATGCTGCATTTCACATAGAATATAGGTGCGATTTGATTCCCATTGACATGACTTATAGGCAGACCGATCCACAGCAAGGCAAGGCAGCACCTACTCTACAAGGCAGTTACTCTTCAAGTCTCCCCTCTAGAGCTTTTTTGGGAACTGTGCATTGCTGTGCACCCAACATCCACTCATACTATCAGTCAAACCACATCATGGCCTTAAGCAAGGATTAATCATAACAACAGGGAAAAGATACCTGCCCAAAGACACTGCTGCATTCACTACCTAGAGAGAAACATTGCAACTGATTTTTATGTAAGAGATGGAGATGGGGAGCCAAGGGAACAAAAGGGGAAAGAGTTTCCACCAAAGAAATTGTGTCAGGGATCTGGAGCATGAAGCACATGGGACAAGGAAGAATGAGTAAATCTCCACTGGCCTTCACAATTGAGGCACTCAGAATTAAGAATGCAAAGATGCTAATCTGACAGTCTAAGGTTTTGGAAATTCATTTTGGTTTTATTCTTTTTGTGTAGGAAAAAAAAAAAGTTCAGACAGCACAACATCTAAAATATGAAGCAGAGATTTCTTTAAAATGTTTCTATGACATAGGATATGAGCAAAGACCTTACAAATCACACTTGCCTGAAAACTAACAAAGACCTTGGAGAAAACTAATTCACATTTTGCAAGACAGTCTGAAGACATTGTATCTGTGTTTATCTTATTAGCATCAAGCAGCTCACACTACCATGAACATTGCAGTGCAAAGGTATCCTGAATCTGTACCATTCATAAGTGTTACTACTGCACAGCTGAGGACTTAACAGACACAGTATTAGAGGGAGGAGGAGATTTTTTTCTCCTTCCTAATTAGCTGTCAGGTGATACAGTGCTTCTTATTGTCTGCAACAGCATTTTCAGAAATGTCTCCTCAGCACCTCAGGTCACACAGCCCATGCAAAGCTAAATGCATAGTTACCACCATAGGATGAAGCTGAATTAGTTTTCACCCAAAGTACTTATTCTGCTCTTGTTTGGCAGCTACCCTTAATTTCCTCCACATTTCACTCCTCATTGGTCCATTCGCCCTACCCCAGGTACAAATAACATTGATTTTTGAACTCTTAATCTACATTGGACAATGCATTTGTTCAACTGTCCAATAGTTTTCCACTGTCATTTTGCAGATGTTCCACCGAATTCACTAAAATTTTAAAGCTTGCCACCAACACAGTGAAAATTTTTTATCAGCACATACTTTAAATGTTAGGCAGGACATCTAAGACACTACCAGATGCCCATTAAATTTTGTATCCTTGGAGGAAAAAATCAAATATAATTTTAACTGTGTTGCTAACTCTTCCCCTCCAGACATCAGGTAATACCCCTTTCTTGGTTGCTTTACTTATCTCTAAACTGTTGTTTGAAACTTCTTTAAAAAGCATTAAGCCTGTTCTGTTTGTATTTGTGCTAATTTCGTGGACTAAATTAATCAAACTAGCTAGCTGCACCAGTAGATCACTGAAAAATATGACTCTATCTAGGAGCTTTCTGCACTACAAAGTGAAGGAACACTCAAATTGGTTTCTCATGCAGGGACCAATGCTCACACGACTGCAACTCAGATGCTCACCACTAGTTGAGCAGCATCATGAACCCTTTTAGCTCCTCAGCCCCTCAAGTTTCATGATCATTTATACTTCTGGATGAGTTTTGATTATAGCTCAGGAAATGTTAGACAAAAAATAATTAACCATAACTGCATTCATTACACGCAGGCACCCATAAACTGCAATATGAAGATCAGCTATGCTTTCCTAAGTGACAAGGAGTCCTCAAGGCTCAATTACTTGCCACTTTTTGCTCCATTTCAGATGCTAGCAGCACTGCTCTTCTAAATGGGTAATAACTACCGATAACATTTACAAGCAGCAATTAAGAGTTTTAAACCGAACCAATGACTTCTCTCAAAACTGGGACCAAGCTTTACTTATTTTCCCCAACTTCATAGATAATTATCTGTGTGTGTTCCATTTCCCACATAATTTACTTTCCCGAATCACTATTTTTCACAACATATACCTAGACATTTACTGAAAATGCCTTGTCTATAACAGGGATCCTGTTGGAAGTTGAAAGGGAAATACTGATACAACAGATAAATTTTTCTCTACAGCATAGATCCAAGAATGGTAATTAACAATGGAGGAGACCATGTTAGTTCAGAATAGCTGCTTATATCCCAGTACAACAAAACAGGGTGAATAAGCTCTCAGAGCAACGCAACTTCTACCTCTTTTCCATACGAGCTTAGCGTACCAACATAATTCTAGGAGATACTGGAAGAAATTAGTATCATAATGATTTATCATTTATTAATTAATTGCTATTGCACATTCTCATGACCACGTTTGTGTGGCTTCCCTGCTCCTACACAGCCGTTAGCTGCACACACCCATTCAAGACAGGAAACAACACAAAAACACCCCAAATGAAACGTGACCTGTCCCAGCACACTCAGAAACTGCTTAGCCAAACCAGAGCCTGACAACATACTCTGGATGTTGACAAAACATCCAAATGTCTGACAGCCTGTGAAAAGGAAAACTCAGAAAACTTCCAGCAGAGGCATCTGAGCTGATCACAACAGCGAGACTGTCAGTTCACACTACAGTGAGTGGGAGCTGAAGATGCAAAGCTCTCAGCACCACAGACCAGTAGAATTACCCTGAATGATAAAATACAAAGTCAGATGTTTCAAAGTCTTCATCAACACACTTCAAATATATTTCCTTTGTTATCTAGAACTTTTGCCCACTATCCTTTTACCCTGAGCAACATGGCACTTTGCATTCTATTTTATTAAATAATTAATGATGGTTTAACTCTCATAATTTCAGTTAACTAGTTCTATATACCAAACAGATATTTCCATGGACTTAAATAAAGTAGTGGGTAAATAATGCAGAGAGTAATTTGAAGGTAGTGCAAATTTTGCCTGTGTTAACAATGAAGGATGTACCCTGCTTGCATTCCTTCTATTTAGGATTTGTTCTAGAAGGAAAACCTTACTCTTCAGACTTTACCTGATTTTTTTAAACCCTTTTGTACAACCTGCATCTTTCCTTTCCAAGGTTGTGCAGCTCGTGGCAAAGCATACATACAGAAAAAGAATAACAGTAGTCCTTTTAGAGTTATTACACTGAAACCTAGTCAAATGCAATAACCAAGAAAAAATAAAATGAAAGAATCTATTTTTAATCATATGTTCAGCTCAGATATTTAGCGATTTTTGTTTTGTTTTTTAAATCAAGTTCTCCATTTGAAAAGAACAAAAAAAAACCCAAAACAAACAAACAAAAACCCTACAATATAAAACAATACAGAGGTTAGACACAGTGCCTGGTGGGGTTTTTGGTGGGTTGTTTTTTTTTTCCCATGGTACTTATGTACTCTAGTCAGAGAGGGAGACTGAAGTAAGAGAGAATAATACATTCATCTTTCCTCAGAGTCACATGAAGATGAACTTGAACGGGGCTGGGGGAAAAAGAAGAATAAAAGTGATGTCTGTTTTACAGCACAAACTTTCAAATGCATACTACTTTAAAATGAAACATCTAAACATAGTGTCTGTAGTAGTCAACAAAAAAAACACAGATCCAGCTAACAAGATTGTTGTTATTGCTGAGGTCTCCAACGCTGAGCTTTTGCTGACTTGAAAACAATGAAAATTAAAACTCTTAAGCAGCAGCAGTCAAACTGCTCAAGAATGTTGATACCTCTCTCTCAGAGCGCCATCAGCTCTTGACAGCCGGATTCAGACAGGCAAGGTAAAACATTTCAATCTGTGCATCCCTCTGGTCTGTCTGCAGCACAATGTATGACTTCAAACAGCCCTCAGTAAACAGTCTTCTCATCGCTCCAGCCTGGGCTGAATTTTAATCAGGGTCCTTTAAATGCCATTGAACAAATCCATATACTATGGATTGCTTCTTGTATGCCTCTGGCCAACCACTATTTGGAGAGTCATTTATTATTTTTAGAAAACCAAAACAATCCAAAGTTATGGTACAAATTACAGCATATCTTGAAGCAGGGTGCAGTTATTTCTGGGCATTACGTATTGCAGGTAAGTGAAGCTTTTAATTATTCCTTTAACATGACATAGTGGATGCATCCGTTAGTCCCATGAGAGGAGGAGTTAGGTTAATCTCATGATAAAGCAACAGTTAAGTTTTCAGGCCACTCACATGAAAAACTTGGATTACAAAATTCACATATTGTTCACCAAAGGCAAGCAAAAGACAGAAATATGGGAAGAGCTCTCAACCGTAATAGTAGCAATAAAGAGTCTACAATTCAGAAGGGATACTACATATGATGAAAACACTAAGCCTGCTCATAAACCTTTTTTTTGCAAATCTGTCCCAGGGAAGGTTAGGCACTGCGTATCAATTATCAAACCAGGAGTATTTCCCCAATAGAACTACAAGCTCAGCAAAAACTCATTAGAAAGTGCAGGGGGGAAACGTGGTCATTATTTGACTGCTCTGTTCTGCAAAGAACTATATTAGGGAGGTATAAGCCAGCAGAGTGCTGACTGCTACAGTTCTTTCTATCTCCCATAGATAAGTCAATTAATCAAACTTTGCTTACTACCTGTCAAAAGCCTGTCTCTGTGCTCTTGTTGAAATATAGAAAGAATGCAGGGGCACTTCCTTTGCCTGCAGGTTTCTCTTGCTCAAGGAATGGTTCCAGTCATTTTGGGAAAACATTATTTCATGCTGTTACGCAGCTCTAGGAAAATCTCTGCCTCTTCTCTGTGTTTCTTGCAAATAGAGTGGCTGACAGGCAGGGAGAGAAGACTTTCACCTGAAGAGAGGAGTGGGGCTTAGCACAACATCTGAGTGCAGCCCTTAAAGCCACTGTAGTGCTTCTGACACCTTCCTCCTGCCAAGTGCTGCCCACAGGTTTGAGCCAAGCATCAATGGTGGGCTGCACTGTGGCTTTTCTAATTAGTCATGGAATGCCATTTTGAAGCCATGTGAAGCCACGCTGGGCAGACACTGGTTGTGGGGCTTCAGCGCATTGCTTCACGCAAGAATGTTCCCCTTGGGTTTAAAATTCCTTGCAGACAGAGGTCGAGGTCATGTCTTCAGTGCTCTTTCCCTGACTTCCACCTCTGACTCCAACGCTACTGCCAAAGCAATGTGCTCCAGACAGCACAGCAGAGGAGCATGAATCAGAATGCCTGCATGTCCTAAGCCCTAATTCTCCTCCAGCACTGAGGGTGTAAGAGACAACAAATGTGATCGAGAATTACCATTTCCCTTTCTGTAAGGGATAATGCTGACAGGACGTTGCACTTCGACATCCAAAAACCCAAGTAAGACACAAATTTTATGAAAATAAGCAGTGCATACAATCTGTAGCATTCATTCATTCTGCAACTTTGACCAGGCTGATGAAGTTTGAAGGTGTGGGCATCATCCCCTGGCTTCATAATTGCCCTTTCGAGCTTGAGTTTCAGACTGGATGGGCAGTCTCAGGGCTAGCAATCTATATAGTTCTGCTGGCTCAGATGAGGATAACAAAGGCAGGTCTTTTAAGAAATGCATGACCAGGAAAAATACCTTCTTTGCCTCTTCATGTCAGACCATCACAATACAATCAGAAGAGCAATGTTTCTCTTCTAACATTAGAATTACAGGCATTCACTTCCATTATGGGAAACTTTTGAGTATATTCTTAATTGGAGACTCAATAAGCATTCTTCAAGAAATATGTCATGTCCTCTTCACAGGAGCAGGAAAGAAGGAGGAGGAATTTCCACTTACACCTTGAAAAGCCTGAGGAAGTGGATTTGTACACATCTGGAACTCAGTCAATGTACAAGTAGTCTCTCTTGTTCTTGGAAACATCCTAAAAAAAAGGATGTTTCCCTAGGACTTTAGGGAAGAAAAACAGAGCACCACTGAGGCTGGTTTTCATCCAGATTTGAGGAAGGTCTGAAAAAAGGCTACATAAATAAATCCTAAAAGATCTATGTCAGGGAAAACAAATGCAGGTGCAGGACATTATTTCTGTTGCTCACCCAGGCCAAAAGGAGCCCAGAAATCTGTGCAAACAGTCACCATAGGTGAGTTGACCCCAGTAGACAGAAACACTACCATTTGTTACCATTTGTTCTATCCACTTTGGTCTGATTGACTAGGCTCTTCGGCACTTCTATAGCAGATATTTCTTTCACACTATTGCCTGATGAAATGCTAAAAATGACCAGTTGTTGAATACAGCCAGCTCCCAGAATACACTTATATTGGATTAGTTTCTGAATTAGGTTTAGACTAAGCATTTTTAGGTCTATTTTTATTTGTATTGAAATAGATGCTTTAGTGTTTTTAGCTGTTTGAGCAGCAGCTGTTGCCACAGACTACTTTGCAGCAGCATGAGCAGGAGTTGGATTCAGTGTTATTATCGGGAAAGTATTTGAAATTTTTTTCCCCTTAAAACTGTCCTGCATATAGATTTCTTTCTAATGGTTGCTGCAGTGTCTATAAGAGAAAACAAAAACCTTCTGGGTGAAGTTCCTCAACCCAAGCATAGTGAGAGGCCACACTCACAGTGTGAAGATATAATTCTGTCTGTGGTCGAAGCCAGTAAAACATATTTGATTCCAATTAAAGTTATATCCCTTCCTAACATTACTTTGTTAGACTTTCTGACTAAACTACTTTATTTTGCAGTCATAGCCTAAGGTATCAACTAAGAAAGAAAATTCTACTCAGAGGATCCAGCATATTGCATAATCATAACCTCCAGACATTTAAAAAAGCCCCACACAATCAAGCAAGAAACTCTAGTGTTTCCACTCCCTAGATTTTAGGCAGCATCCTTCAATTCACAACAATCAATTTCATTAATTGAATTCTCCCGTTCTGACAAAATTCAGAATTTTGGAAATGGAAGAAATTGCAACTTTTGTCTAAATACAAATACCTTTTTCTCTCTAATGAAGTCAAAGTAACTTTAGTAACATTTATGAGGGAGCATTCCATGTCAATTAGTCAAGGTATATACCAAATTCTTAAATGAAAGACTAAGATTGCAGCTCCCTTGCAAACTTCTCTCCAACTCTTCTACTATTGTCTTCATGTATTTGTCTTCCTTCACACATAGCGTGCTCCTCCCCTTCCCTTATGTGTGTGGCATTGGTGAGTACACTGACATGGGTTAAGTAATTCAAAATGGCTTAAGACAAAATGTTTCAGGTCAAGAAGCTAATTCTAGTGGTTCAAGAGACATCAGTTTTTGACGGAATATGAAGTATATTCTTTGGTTCTGCCCACTTCACAAACTGGCTGATAAGTACCCAAAACATCCCAGCAAATACACTCATCAAATAAGCCAATTTAATGTAAACAAGATGATTTTGGGAAACAAAAAATTGATACTAAAAGGCAATGCTAGCCTTTCTTCTGGAGTTGCCTGCAGATTCATGCAGGTACTAATCTTACAGATTTTTCCATGAAATAACTGTTTCCATTGGCTTCTTGACTTTTGGATTCTTGGAGTTATTCTTCTAAGCCATGTTTCTCCAGTTGGAAAACCTGATGAAGCACATTTGTCATCCTGATTAAACAGTGTATGCAAAGAGTCCATTTCAAAATATATTATTGACTTTACTAGAAAGTGTTGACCGGAACCAATTCAAAACAGCAAGATGCACTCTGTTATTAGCAGTATCGTTTCTACCATTAAATAGTCTATTCTGCTTAATTAAATTTTAGCTGTTGCAGTCCTAGGAGTCAAGAAAGGAAAAGAACTTTTCAAAGCATTAACATCTCAAGTTCTGCAGCATGTTTCAGGAGCCAGCATGGCCCAGTGACTTGTTGTGCACGTAAAACTTTGCAGAAGATCACCAATCAGTCCCGAAGTCCTGTTTCTTTAGCCCTTGAGTTGAAAATTAGAACATGGCATATAAGGAATTTTCACCTGAAGTTTAAAATGCCTGTATACATAGAAGTTTAATTTATTATTCTAATGACTTTCACAGCTTGAGATTCTCACTGGGAGACATGCCTGTATGCATTTAATAAGGCTGCAGAGATTGGGACTATTCCTGAAGGACTTTCCGAATCATTTCCAAAGCATCTTTTTATAGCTAGCAAAGTATAAATTATGTAAAAAGGCAATTAGATAGATACCATCAAATCTATTTGACTGTTAACCCCTCTTTGTTAGATTAAACCTGAAAAGAATCCACTTTTAGCATTCCAAGACCATGCTTGCATATTTAGATGTGAAGATGTAATCATTCAAATAACTGCAGCGGGGGGGGGGGGAGGGGAGAGGCAGGAAGTCTTCATGTTCTTATCCTTTTCTCTTGAGACCTAAACAGCACGTTCATGACAAATATTCCACCCTATTACTGTGATGTTGGTAGCTCTCAAACATTATTAATGATCCCAGCATTAGATTTTTAGAAATCTAGCGCAGATCCGATACAGTCATGTAGGAAAAAGATTTTTATATCTGCTTTCCTTATTGATGAAATCTTTGGGGAGGTGAGAATTGAGAAGAAACATTCCCACAGTCCACATAAATTCTCCAGTAGCAGAGAATGAAGAGAGCCAGTGGCAAAAAACAGAATTGCAATTAAGCCATATAATCTTTTTCCACAAGATCTCCTCATAGGTAACAAAAGATCAGGGTTGGTGCCACAGCTCTCTGCTCTTTTTCATAAAGGGTACTTCATTGCCTCCTTGGAGTTCACATATCATGGCAATGAATATTAAATAAGTTTCACAGGGAGGGCAGGAGCACGAAATTCTTTAGATTTTCTACCAGGAGCCAACTCTAAGTTAAAAATTTCTCTTATCCTCACAAGGAAGTTATAAACAACACACTATGTGTTTCTGCCATTCGAGGCCAAAATACTCCTGAAAATTGCCTATCTCCAGTTTCAGTGCCCTTGAAGCCAGACAAGATCATTCAGCCTCAAACACGAACTGCAGCTTGCCTCTAATCCAGACTCAGATCTGAACATCCTCTTCTTCAACCATCTCTAATTATGGGTAACCTTGATTTGCTTTTTAGCTGGGTAAACAGACAAGCTGGCTCAAGCATTTCTCATACCATGGCAGAGGAGTAGATAATACATACATCAAAAGTGCTCTCTTCCCCTTCACCGCATGACTTCTCTGTTTTACGAGGCATGCCCAGAAGTAGAGATCATGTTAAACCATTTGACAAGAACACTCACTATAAACTCCCCCCTCTCAAAAACTGACTGTGAGGTTCTAGTTACAAAGACATTTTGTCAGTTCACTGCTATAAGTGGCCACTTTTCATACGCGCCAGCTAAGCAGAAAGAACCTGAGAGTTATGAATACTTATCAGATTGTGTGAAAGTCACAGGCATCACACTGCTGTCTGACTCTCAATAGCAGGGGACTTCTGGGTGTCATTTGGGAATGAAAGGATGCTGTCATTACTCCAAGAGGAGAAAGAGAGCCAAATGAGACTCCTTGTGAAAGCAGCCCAATGATAGAACATTTTGATTAGAAAAAAATGACACCAAGAAATTGTCTGCTGGCAACCACACTTTTCCCATTACTAAAAGATGATACAATAAAAGGGAATTTCTTTGCCAACTCTCATTCTACTGGGAGGTTTCTGAAACCTCAAGTTTCATGAGACAACAGCTTCTAGAGATGAAGAAACAGAGGGAAGTACTTGCAGCAAATGCTTTTCTGGGGAACAAAAAGTTTGCTTATTTATAAATACGTGCACTTCCCTTTGTACAACTGATCTTGTTTCTTTACAGGGTAAAAATCTTGCATTTAAAAAAAAAATAAATACACTATCAAAAACACTCTTCAGTAAACCATGCTTCCTGGCCTGAAAGTTCGTTGATATTACCAATGGGCACTGCTTGTTCATGGGAAGCAAAACAGATCTTCACAAGGAACAGAAGATCACTGTATAGAGAGCATTTGTGAGCTGCTTGTACCCAACAACACTAAAACTCAAAGCAAAGCCCATCTCAGAGCTCTCTGCTCGCACTGCCAGCTCTGCACCTTAGTGACTGCCCCATCATAGGGCAGTGGCTGCGAGGCATCTGTGCTCAGCTGCCAGCCTCTCTGTCTCCAGCTCTTCTCTCTTCCCACTCCCCCCCCCATTTTACAGATATTCCACCTATTCACATTAAAAGGGGCATTGCTAATACACATTCATACTTTGGGGGGGGTTAGCATGAAGACATAACTCACGCTCTTCCTCCACCAACCAGATCCTGTCTCAGTCACCGACTGAATAAAGCTCTTTTTCAGACTTATCAAACAGACTGAAGGATTGCGTGTGCCATAGTAAGTGCTTGATTCATGCAGTTAGAGAGCCAGCCCTTTTTGAATTAATTTATATTTAATTCTACAAAACAGAACCAATCTAAGATGGAAAACATTGTTTTGGGTGTGGGAAACCCGGACACCAGGGCCAACGTCCAACTTAGAAACCACCTGCAAACTGCACTGTGATCATCCTCTCCATATGTGACTATCCCCAAAAAATGTGTTAGTGACTACATTGAGGACACTTCCTCCCTCAACTAAAAATTCACCATGCACCTCAGAAATATTTATATAGAGAGTTTTGTTGAAATTGGTAGGTACTTGGGTAGTAAATAATTCTTGAAGAAGAGGTATTCTGTAACTTCCTGTCCAGCTTTGTCTGCAACTTTCTTCAAGTGGTCAGTCACAGTGAAAATCAGTTTAAATGCTTGCTGAGAGCCCCAGCAAGCCTGAAAACCAAACCGACCTTGGATTGAGTCACAGTTTGTAGAAAGCTAATCATGTACCTGCAAGTCCAAAAATAAAAATAAGCACATAAGACTTTCAGCTAGATTGGGGAAGGGGGAGGAAATCAATACTAAATACACTGCGAAACTTATTTTGTGTTTTGAAATACGAACAGAAGCTATCCACGGTTCAAACTCAGATAACAGCTTCAGTGAAAGTTTCAGCTGCTATATTAACTGAAATATTTAATGTACTAAAATGGCAAGTTTTTTCTCCACATTTTTCACTAAATCGCTTGAAGTTTACATTGTTTAAATATTAAAACCCCAAACAAACCCAGAAGCGAGCAATAGATAGGATGTTCCAAGCAGAAAAATATGAGTTTTTCTGATCTAAACACCTTTACCTTAAAGGACAAAGAATCATTAACTAAGATAGAAAATTTTAAATTTATTTGGTTTAATGCAAATAAATTTTTCAGCCAACTTTTCAATTCATCGGCAGACTTGAAAGCCCTGTATACATCCTGCTCCACAGGTAAAGTCTCTCACACCTCCTGTTAGTCTTCCAGCTCTCCTTTGGGTCACTTTCTTCACGGCTTGGGATGGGTGTTCCCAAGTGATGGTAGCATTCAAGTACAAATGAGCTGCTGAAAAGCCAGTGCGTAATTCCAGCAATCCTACATCTCTCTTTCTTCCTGGAATTCAACTGCTCAAGTTTCTGGCAGGCAACTTGCAACGGGTGAGCGCCTGGGACAGAGCATTTTCAGTGTGCCTCAACCAGGAGGGGCATAACCCAAGTACCTCATCTAAAAAGAAAAGTACTGTGTTGTCAGGTCAGCACTCCGGTGCTCTTGGGAAGTCACCAAGGTTTGAATTGCAGTCTTCCCCCAAGAGTCACATTCAAAGGGTCTGAAATAAAGGTCCTGCGAGCAAGTTACAGCTGTTTTCACATTTTAAACCAAGATGCCAATCTCCACATCAGCTATTTTCTGCCACATCCCAGAGGGGTGGCAGCATGAAACCCTTGCAGCTGACCTGCAGAAGATGCACCAAAGATGCCTGAACTGAGAACAGTTTTAAGGCTACTGCAAGTACTACACTGGTCCCAAGCATTTACCCTGCGGAAAGCTGCAACACACCACCACTCACGCAGTGACTAAATCCCACTTATCCAGCTTCCAACCATGCAGTCAACGCTAAAAGCCTTTACTGGAGCTCTTCACATAGGTAATCCTGGCACCAAACATGCAACAACTTTACATGAGCTCAGCCACACTGCATTCTGTGGAATATGGACTCCATCTTGGTGCTTTATAAAGCATCACATACGTCCTTGGGACTAAGGAATACACACTAATAGCAAGAAAGATTTAAAATTAAGAAAAGGCATTCATCCTACAGCTGTCTTTGATCACAGTGAGGCACTTTCTATGCAGACTTTACCTCTGAAAAGCACAGTCATATTTGCAAGCTAATGCTATTATTAGAAAATAGCCATTTATGCCTTTGAGGATACACAAACAATAAAGTTCTGTAACTCAACCGGACTTCACAAAAGTTCATCTAAAAAATTACCTGCTTGTAATTTAAGGTTTGTTTGTTGGGGTTTTTTAATTAATTCTCCCAAAGGTGTACTAAAATCCAGATAAATACCTCACTTTTCAGTACCATTCTGGCACTCTCTTTCCAACACATTTTATTACCATACTCCATAAATAAATTCTATTGTAGAAGAAATGCAGAATGAAATCCTTTGTGGCACAATGCAGATATCAGACATTCAAGTAAAATAAAGGTCTCAGACCTCCTGACGTAGAATGTGCAAACATCAAAATGAAAAAAGAGGGAAAGGAAGTGGAAAGGAAGTTCTTCCTTTTGCTTTAAAAAGTTACTTCTGTTACAAAAAAGACCAAATCATATAGTAAAAGTTCCTGTGACTCAAACTATATCATATTAATGCGGCTCCACAACAAAGTATGTTGCTGCACTGTATAAATTAACTTTCATTTTCTGGAGACAGTAAGTACCGAGTGTTTTGTCTAGCTATATGGACCATGAACAATGGAGCAATTTCGAAGCGTTCCCTTCACGCATAAAAAAACCTGCATACTGTTAATATATCCTGACTAGATTAAAAGTCTTGCAAATGATTTTGCCTGAAATGCCCTAGTATGAGATCTCCTTTAGGGAAATATCTTCACCACCAATTAGTTTAATTGACAAGGAAGCCAAGAGAATAGCAGCAAAGAGACAGAGACAGAGTAGACCAGGAAAGGCTATGTTTCCCCATTTGCTCTCACATCCTGGAGTCTATTTGTTATTAGTACTTCCAGCCCTCCCCACCCTATTTATATTACTACCACTTCATGGATATGTTGAAACTTTAAATCATGGGAGACCAGCGGAGTAAAACTTAATAGGTTAATAGCACCACAGCCACATCTCACACACCTTTTTTTTTCTTTAAAGGTCCCTTTTCATGACTTGCTGTCCCCAAATAGCTGGTATGCTTTTGAACAATTTTAGCACAACAGGATTGTTTTTCTCCACCCTCCAGAGAGGAAACAAAAGAGAGCAAACTTAACCTACTCAGTGTGATAACAACTGTGAAATCTTCTGCTTTCCATTCCTCACTCCCCTCCATGCCCCCACCCCACCCCACCCCGTGCCCTCCAGAAGTAACCGGAGCCTACCATCCCATCAAATCAGTGACATTTTAAGGCCCTGTGCAAGGGGGGAAGAGCAGAAAAAAGTTGTTTCAACCTTGGGAATCATGTGGAATCCACATAATTTACTATTTCCTGTGATTCATCAAACTTCCTTCTTCCCAAGAGTAATTGGTCACCACTTATTTATACACCACACAGAGGCTTAACTCCAAAGGTCAGTCTAAGATTAAAAAAAGCAGACCACTTGGTCAAGAAATGTGGGTGGTGGTTTTTTTGTTGTTGTCGTTGTTGTGTTTGTTTGTTTGTTTTTATTTTGTTGGGGTTTTGCTTTTAGTTTCTGGGGTTTTTTATTAAATGTGTAAAATAAAACTTATGAGTTTTATGCAGACATTTAGCCTGTCGGAAAAATACATGTGTTACCATTGCTAAGGTGGTATCCCATAATAGATTTAGGATGCAGAATCTTTAGCAAAGAAAATTGCTTGCTTGCATAGTAAACCAGGTCCCAATTTCAGGCAGAACTAGGAAAACTGGGAGCATGCAACACAGCACCATACACTCACTTTGGCAACTCCTTTGCACATTTTAAAAGAAAAGGATGCTACGCATATGGACCAGTCATGTCTTAACAACCATGCAGGGGCCGATGAGGAGAACGTTTTTTCAGGAAGAGCGTGTGTGTGGTTTCGTGTTTACAAAGCAAACCATTTGCTTCCCCTACAACAAAAATATTTCATCTTCATTATAATAAAAAGGAAGGAAAAGCAATTATGAATCTAGAAGCCCAGAGGAGAGAAATAAAATAGTTCTCAAATCTCAAACAAAACTGTCATTCTAACATTAAACAACTCCTCTAAACATACATGCACTTTTAATAGACAAACACTAAGCGACTACGGAATTGAACACTTTCTCTAGCTAAAACTTCTGCCCAGTTTTAATTTTCTCTCTACACCTTACAGCCCTAGAACCCTGCCTACACAAAGGCGTGAAGTATTATGAAAACAGATGCTTGAATAGGTTAATACCGCATAAATTACAAACCCCAGTTTGTGAGAACAATATTATCCATGTTAAAGGTTTGGGCAATTAAATGCTGAGATATAACACCTCAAATCAAAAGGAAAGCTCATACATATAAGCTTAAATGTACATACGTAATGGTATCCATGAGAGTACGACACGTAACATAACTGATATTAAGAGGGGGACAGTCTAATTCAACCTGTTTAAAAACTAGAAAATGCAGCCCAGCTCTTTTTTTTTTTTAGGATTTAATTAAAGCATATAAAATATATTTATTTATTATATCAGAAAAGTAAAAGAAACTAGTAGAAGTTAAGCCAATTGTTACAGAATAACCATGTATTTTCTAACCCTCTTACAGATTCCAAAGATCTCCTTTATGGAGAGCAAAGGAATTCCAAACATCCTTGCAGGGCACTTTGCCCCAGGCATTAACTGAAATTCTCACCATGATCCAGACAGAAAAGGAGGAAAAGAAACAAATTTACTTTTTAAAATTTATATATAATATGCACACATATATAAAAGTACACATCTATTCAAACAACATGTAACCAATTGTATTTTGGATGAGGAAAATAGATGGAATTAAATGCTAAGAATACTTATGCTCTTAATTATGATTTTAAATATGATTCTTTGTGACAAAATGGCACATGCAAAAATCCCTAGTGATTTAGGAAAGAAATCATACGTAATTGCTTTTGTTCATGTGTTTAAGTCAGGGTTTATTTCATGCTTTTTACCTTCATTTTTTCGTTAGGACATATTTGATGTCTGATAAAACAGGAATCTGAGACAAAGCCTTCTCTTCTTCAGCTAAAACACTTGAAGCTTTTTTCCCTTAAAGTGTTTCTATGTACCTGCCTAACACCAGTCAGATGTATGGTCAAGATCATAGCCATTTTTTCAAATTAGTTCAAAGTACTTCTCCTGCTCCAAATTAATCATTTTAATTATGCTGTCAACAGCCGCATCAGGGCTTCAAATCAAATCTGTTTCTTAATGAGATCCTGTTGCCATACACTTTTTACCCAATACTCTTTTAAACTACATGTAAGGATATTCCATTATAGGCAGGTCTTCATACAGACAATCACTTTAAATAATTTAAAGAACACACTGAATTTTCATAGGCATATGGGAAAAAAAAACAACCTCCTGTAAGTGCTGTCTCAGAAAGACAGGAATTTTCGTCCTTCATTCAAATTCTCATAAAAGTAACATTGGGAAAATCAGTTTAAATGGACGTATAGCAGAGAAGGAAGATAATACTCCTTTCCTTTTTCCTTTGCGATGAGCTGTGATCCTTCCTGCATTTGCTTCAGTGAAACCTTCCTAAATTGGCAGAATTTTAATGCAACAAAATATGTACCGGCAAGGTCAGGATTTTGCTCAGCTTTTTACTCCCATCCCTGGTGTTCCTTTAAACCTTACAAAAGAGCCTGTAGACAAGACTGTCAGGTAAAAGTCACAGAACAAAGGAATGCAAATTGCCACCTATTACCTCTCAGGCACATTTCAAATAACCAAAAGAAGTCTAGATAAATGATAAGATTCCAGTCAATAGCTCATTTCTGCTATAACCAACCACACAGTTCTAAAAGGAAATACACTGCAGTTAAGCCAGTAGTGATTATGGGACAAGAAAAATATAGTTACCTTTTAACCATGGCACAGTAACATTTACAGATCAAAAACATGTTATTAAACTTGCAGACTGGCCACTCTCCAAGTCTTCTCAGAATATTTCTCAAAAGCTAATATTTCTAACAGTACCTGAAAGCATGCATGCCTCACATTTTCTTTCCCAGCTTCAGTTTCCATAAATCCCATCTGCCCTTCTACAAGACTGAAAAACTATCCTTTTAAGAAAAGTATTAGCTTTTGTAAAGTCACACCCTTAAAGCTGCCACTGAAGCAAGGTGCTTACAAGCACTTTGTGTTGGTCTAACTCACACTCTTTCGAAAATACCACCCTCAGGCAACTAAATCCTTGGCCTAATTTTCAAAATTGCTGAAGATTCAGCAGTTTCTAATCATTGCACAGGAACTAGTGGGGTGTTAGCAGTTTGAAAAACAGGACTCTTATTCGAGTCCCTTAGGACCAAAGCTTGCTATGCCTAATTTTGCACAGCCATTTTTAAATAAAACAGCCTTAAGCCAGACTTTTTGCCTAAAGTTTGGCCAAGCAGTTGCCCATTACCGTGAGAGGCTGAAAAGGCTGAGACATTTGAAAATGGAGAGGGGGATGAGCAAGGTTTACAAAAATTGTATGGGCAATGGAAGAGCTGAATGCTACTCTGCTACTCCCCAGAACTGCTACTGCATGGCAGGTGCCAGGAAGCAAGAAAAGGAAAACAAGTAGAACCACCATGAATTAGCTATGTGGAAATGAAAAATGTGTCCATCCTACAGGAAGACATAAAATACGGCTACAGCCCTATTGTTTAGGCTCTATGCTGGATCATAAGAAAGTTCTGTTATAAAAATGTTGGTTCCCAAATGCCTCAACTATTACCCTGGTGTCAGTGTACAATACTCCCCTGGCAGAACATTTCCTCAATGTAATTCCTGCTGATTAGCTATCAGTAACAACTGGAATGGCATGCTAGCACTCCTGATGGAGCGATGTGAAGGTGTGCCCTGGCCTGCCTAGGCTGCCAGGGAGAAGGTGAAGTTGGAGGGTCCCAAGGCACTGGAAAAGTCTTCCATACCAAACATGGCATTTGCAGCCACACAAGAAGCTCCACCTCCTTTAGTTAGAAAAACAGTTTCCATTTGCTGTTGTACAATATTTTGCTCTCTATTACAGCTGCTTCAGACTTGAAAATAACACACACAGAAAAGGACAGCCTGACACACAGAAAGCAGTTCTCTTACTAAAATACCAAGCATTTGGGGTTTGTAAAGCAAAAGGCAGCTCATTTTTACCACCAAATATGTGATGATTTATTTAACAACAATATCTGATGCTTGAAAATGTTGAAATGTAAAATAAGATAGCACCTGAATGGCACCAGGCAAGTAAAAGTGAGAAAACAATTATACATAAGGTCAAACTCTAGGGATTTCTACAAATTTTACACAGATTTGCAATGTCTATTTTCATTCATAGAGTAAACAGTGGAAACAATAATCAAGGCTGGATCTAGGTCTTTTAAATATCCCACAGGAAGACATTTTATAATGCACTGAATCTATTTAGTCATTTGAGAACATCAGAATCATCAGCCAGCTAATAATGAAGTCAAAGCATTACCCAGGCAAAGTAACATGCAGACAAATTCCCTCCTAAAAGTCTGGGCTGTATTAGAACATATTTTCTACATAAATATTACTGGTGTAATTCAACAGATTTATAAGATGTATTCTTAAAACCTTGTTATCAAAAAACATTTCATGAACGATGCTACATTGTGCTTTATGGCAAGGTTCTGAGTTAAACTTTCATTTAAATGCATACAGAAAAATGGTGTAAGCATTATTTTGCCAACTTGATGCGTGTGGAATTCATCCCTACTCCAATTTCATAATATCTTTTATAAATTCCTGTAGACTGAAATTGTGCCTTGCAATTATTTAAGAAATCTGACTCAAGAATCTATATATAGTTTATAAACATGGCTAAATTGTTTGCCAGCAAAATATTAAAGTCTTTTGATTTTCCCCAAAATATAGATTTCTGGTTTGTTTTTTTTTCAGTAATGAAAATTATTTCCCCCTTAATATTAGAGATACAAGTTCAAAGGACCGGTCCTGTCCTGCTTTAAATCAGGCAGCTCTGGCTAAATCTATTTCACTCAGTTGATGATGCCCCTCAAAGAAAACAACTCTTGCTTTTTATGTTATCAAACCACTTTTCTCACTATGTATTTCCATTGTGTCTTTCTTTTATGGAAGATAAATTGCAGCAACAGCTTACATATCCCTTCCATTTCTATTTTGACATAGCAAAGTTTCTTCAGCCTCTATTTTCTTCTTTTCCAGTGTAGTGATTGCCAGGACTGTTTTCCTCTTTGAAATGTCCTTCTCATGCAAATGCTGGAGTTAGCCACTCTGGGCACCAAAATAAGGAGGGTATAGTTCTCTCCCCTCTCAACAATTGGAGAAAAAAAGCTACCTGATATGATGAATCAGAAGACTTTTGTGCCGTTTCTAATTTTAACATCTCATGTTCAACTAATGCTGATCACAGACTTTTCTTTCCTAATTACTGTTTTGGTTGAACTATATGATTCTTAGAGCTGGAGGAAGAACATCAAAAAAGTACAATGAGCAAGTAGTGTTGCAGGCTAGAAAAGGAAAGACAACAAATACAAGACTGAAAAAGGGAACTAAAAGTATGCATCGATAAACAGTTTATTCAGTGCAAGATAGTTTAAATAAATGAGGATTTTAACAAAAAAAAAAATTTGTCTTTGATGATCATGTAAGTCATATTCTTATTATTTCATTCCCCATACATTACCTCTTCATGCACTTAGGAAGAACTAAATATTTGCCTACTAAGACAAAACTAAAATATTAGGCTATTTTACAAAGCTGTAAAAATTCTAAATATATATATATATATATATATATTTCTAGTTGAAATTTGGGCCTCACCAAGGCGATGTAAGATAACAAAAGATCTATACACTTATATAAAAGTGTTTCCCTTCCACCTCAAGCAGCGCCAGATACAGAGGGCAAGTTCAAAAACTTTGTATTTCCAAGCAAATAAATGAAAATACACCAAATTTTATTAGAAATTCTCAAAGTCTCTCTGCGTGCCACAATCTTTATATAAATATGAAAAAACCCACCAACATGCGCAAAACCCAAGCGGCCACCTGGAAGTAACTTTTAGCTAAAAATCAGATCCTAAAAAATAATTCCCTGGGAAAAAAGTATCAGAAATTGTTTCTGCCCAGCCACACTTTTCCTGTCCTAAGCCTGAGCATGAGCAGGTTCACCCTGTGGACTCCTGCACTTTATGCCACCCATCATATCCGCACATATGGGAACACAAACGTACACGTAATAGCTTAATTGAATGAGTTACACTTATTAGCTTTTAACAAGGCAACTACTGATGCATTTCCACAGCGCAAACTTTTACTGAGATAGATTACTTCACAATTATCAGGCTCACTTAACTTGCTCCTCAAACTCCATTGTTCAGGGCTCCCCTCACCCCTCAATTTCTAATATCGCTGATCAGTTTCTTTGTCCTTAATGATTTATTTGCTCAGATAACTCAGCATTATGAAACTTGCAGATTTATGCCACACAAGTCACAAGTGATGGAGATAGACAGATAGATATGTAGCAATCTCTGCAGTACATATCTAGGTTATTCAGAGTCAATTTATTTATGGTATGCACCATTAGGAGTAAGTCTTGTTACTGCTACTAAACAGCCAATTACCAAAAGGGAAGGTAAGTATGAATCCCGTGGTTGTATCTATCTTAATTTTCAGCAATTCTAAGCAAAATTTTCCTTATATATTTAATACAGAAGTTCATATGCAGACACAGCCTGTTATTGTTACCTCTATTCTATATTCGCTGTTACCTTGAGAATGTTTTGATGTGCACATAGTGATGGGTTGACAAACTGTGGTATAAGGAAAACAGCTATTATTACTTAGGATAACTCCCACCAAAAACTGAAGAACATTTAAACACTTTTTGCAATTCAGTAGGTCTGATTAAAACCAGTATACAGCATTCAGCTCCTCTTTATGGTCATGCATCAAGAACTGAAGACTTATCTGCGAATTCCATAAAATGTGTTATTTTTTTATATTTGCTTGGCTCATTCACTAAAATTTTAGGCTGACTCAAAAGCAGGACTACACAACCAAGTAATGTATGATCATCCACAAAGTTTAAGTAGTCTTTTTGTCTTATGTCAACAACCCAAGTTAAAGGTAGGGAGATGAATGGCAAACCAGATCGGCAAAGATTTTTTTTTTCCCCAACACTGAGCTTGAGTTATTTCTAAGAGGCACTTGGTAATCGTGAACCCCTATATACTGCAATCCTAGTCTTACACCTTGACCCTGATTAAATTTTTTTTTTCCTGCCCACTGGCATTAAAAATTATTCAAGAAATGCATCTCATCATGTCAGCTTCTCCTTGCAGAGCTGACCCATTTGCATCTCAGAGTCTGGAAGCATCAGGCAAAAAAATTTCTAGTCTCCTCTCTAGAGGAGACTAGAAATCACATTCACATCAGTGATGCTGCAGTCATGATACAAATATCAGGATTTCTCTCCCTCCATCCTGGTATTTTTTCCCTCAGGTCATTCTAACTCAACTGTAAAAGCTGCACATTCCCGAAATGGAAGCATGCGGGTTTCTTCTTTTGGGGGCTTTCCCAACATTTCAGTGTATTTCGCAGAGAAATTTTTTTAGAGACCCTTTTCTCATCAGAATAGATCAAGAGACAGACAAATCACAAGGAAGCACTAAACTGCTGCAGAAACACTCAGAGAAGGGAACACAGCTAGATGAGCTCCCCTGAGTGCCTAGCTATGACCTAAAGAAATAAAGATGAAGCAGCTACTGCTATCCCTTTTCCTGCCAGGGTTGTGACTGGAAATGCGAGTCTAGATAATAGTCCAGCTGCGCTCTGCAGAAAGGGATCTTTACCTACATCTGTAGCATCGCAAAGGGAGATGCACAGCTCATGGTGCATTCCAAAATGAATTGCACATGCTGAAAGTGTGTTTCTCAAAGCATGTAATCCTGGATTATTCTCTCGTCTTTTTCACCTTACGAAAACCCTAAACTTTGGGTGCCTCTGTTTTCATCATTGGACACAATGTAGGACAAACTCCAGGATCTAGGGAACATTCAGGACCCAGCCCACGATTACACATCAGGAATTGGTATTCCCTGATAGCACCTGACTCTTAATTAGACCAAATGGTCTGAGATGTGCTATATAAGAGATAGGTATTATTACTATCATTTGTCTCTTCTGTGCCAGATAAAAACACTCTGAATTGCAGCTTTCCTTGTTTACATAAAAACAAGGAAATTAGTTTTCTATCCGTACTATCTAGGGAATGCACAAACGATGTCCTAGAAGGCGGCTTTCAGAGTGTGCCACCATAAAGATACTTACAGGACAGTAACCTATGAAAATATCTTTGAAGTGGGAACTGTTGCTCAAGGGCATCCTGAATATGAAATATATTATTGTGCCAATTCAATTATTAGTCTACCTACTAAATTTAATCTATATATTAGTATTCAAGCACACATAATTACACATTTTTATAGCTGTTATAGGTAGTAATTATATTTCATTAAATAAATATTTATATTCATACATGCTACATATATACAATTATCATATTGTATGTAGTACCACATTTCCAATCCAATACCCACATATGCATAATGGGATGAAAAATATTTCACTAACATTTTAGATGCTGGTTTATCAATATAACTCCTGTGCTTGTGTTGCTCTTATCTGACTGCCTAGCTTTCTTTTTAAAGGACAGTATGCTAGGCACATTATATGAAGAAACAGAGAAGATCTGGACTGGCTTTTATGTTTGGTTTGTTTTTCGGTGGGTTTTAGTGGTGGTTTGTCGGTAGTTTTAAACATGTAACAAGTATGCACTAAGAAAAAGGAAACACTGTATTTTAATTGTGCTCAGGGATTCTTTGTAGTTAATTGCACTTGTGTTTTCTCAAGCAGCTCAAACACTGCAAAGTCACAATCCTAACGAAGAGAGAAAATATTATCTTTTCAAATCTGAAGACAGAAGAAAAGTGACTCTCCCAAGGCCACTGACAGTCAGGAGAAGAGAAAGAAGGAGAATCAGCCTTTCTATCATTTGATCTTTCACTAGAGACAGGCCTCCTTCTCAGCTGAAATGGGTCTATTTTGGGGACAGTTAAAAAAATAGCTTCAGTTGAAAATCAGAAGTTTTTTTATTCAGCTTGCTGAGTTAGTTGGAATGAGTAAGTAATGGAGAGACTCATTAACTCCTGTGCTTTTCACCACTGCTTTCAAAGCAATCACGGAATTAGCTGAAAATTGTTCTCTGGCGTGTCCATGTTTTCTATTGAACGATTCTCATGATGGAAGAGCCAAGATCTGTGACCTTAACTTGGCTTCAATAATACAGAGAGCAGCCTCTCCTCTGTGGTGAACTGAGCCTTGAACAATTTCATTAAAAGGAATCATTGGAAAAGATTAAATCGATGCTCTCATAACACAATAGTCTAAATTGTTAATACAGATCCTAATTCAAAGCAGGCAAGAATGTAAATTTTCCCTATCTTCTCCTTGCACAGAACGACATGTGTCAGACTTTTGTAGGAGGCATAAACACACCTGCAGTGTTGATAGCAAAGTTCAACATTTATTAATTCCAACAACATAAAAAATAACAGGGTGACTGCTCCCTTTTGTAACATGTAACAGTTCCACAGTGGTGCACACTTGGTGCACATAGCACCAAGTAGGCAGGTGGTCTACCATGTAAATGAGATAGATGGATGTAATGAAATCAGCGTGTTTGTCATCAAACAATACTACTGCTTTGAAGCAATTCTAGTCCATGCACAAAGATCCCAAGTACAGGTCACAGTAAAGTATTCAATTCCATACCAAGAACCTTGTCGTATTATTTCATGTGAAGGATTTATATAGTCAAGCAGCCTCACAACTTTACCCACAAAGGACAATTTCTCCAAAACAAATGCCATCAGCTTATTAAGTTACCAAGACATTGCTAAGCTATAGCGACTTAATGCCACCAGACCAAAACATTTTCTGATGATTTTTAAAGGGCAGTTCTGGTAAGCTTTCACACGTTCACATTTTAATGAAAAGTGCAATTATCAAGCATTTACCTTGTATTTAATTAGAATGAAACATCAATAAGGCTCATTTAGCATCTCTCTGATATGTCAGCAATTTTTTTAAAGGTGGTAGCCAATATTAGTTTTTGATTTATAGAGTTATGCTGCATTGCATTTGTTGGGTTGCTACTAAATGACTGAAGGACAAACAGTTTTGTCAATTCTAAGGCAAAGATAACTCTTCTGTGGTTCTTGCACAGAATTTAAATCAAAGACTAATTTAAAATTAGTATAATTTCCCTTAAAATAACAATGATGGATAGGATTATCGCATGTAATTACAATGAAGGAATGCATCTGTTTTTCTGACCTAGCTGTCACTGTTTTGACTGCTTCCTAATGCATTCAAAATTACAAACAGTTGATATATCTTTTCTGAAATTAAAAAAGGAAGATAACAGGGACATAACATGAGATTACTTTTTCTAAAGACATCACATGTAACACAACTGATTCTACTTTGCCAGTCTAGTTTCAGAATAAGCTGTTCCTTACGCTATATACCTCAAACTCCCTTCCAGCTGGGGGCACAGTTACAAACCAGACACAAGCTGTAATAATAAATTTCCTTCTGGTTCTACAATCTTTTGCTATTCCAAGCACACTTACAGTCACAAGACTCCAGATCTAGATCTAAGTTTCTATGAAGATCTGCTGATCAAGTAGCAATACAATGACTCCAGCTCCTCTGGACCAACTGCTTCATGGCTAGGAACTCTAGGGACCACTTGCAGCTTCTTCAATGGAGACTAGAAAATTATGAGAGGAATAATGTAACAAACAGAGGGAAAGACAACACACTGGAGCCTTAGAAGATTTACCCAAGCAAAATTTGCTTTCAAACTGGAGCTGAACCTGCATCTGTCACCCAAGTACTCACTGTATAAGCTTGCCATGTAATGCTGTGGCAGCTGGAATGCACAATTACCCATGGAAAAGACCATGGCTGGTTTGGTCAAAGAGAGCTCACGGTATGCTTGATTAACATCCCGCTTCAAAAAAAAGCCCTTATGCCAAATGGGAGATGTCCCATGAAAGTCAACAGAACAATTTCCATGCCTTTACCCTACAATACCAGCTGCAGGTGCTGGTTGCCACTGACCAGACTCTTCTGGATCAGGCTGTTACGAGATTCTTTTGAAATAACAGCCCTAATGCTTGGAGTAGGCACTTAACTACAAAATTACTATAGCGAAATCTTCTTTTCAACAAATTCAATGCCTGTGCATTACAAGTTGACACCTAAACAAGAAAAGAACTTAAGAGAAACTTGTCCTTCTAATTCAATAGTGAGCAGCAGCCTACCAGGTAGGAATATATATCTGTCACAGGAAAATTTAAATATTTAACATCCTCTGTGATAAATATCTAATATTTACTCAAGCCCATAATGAATGCTTGTCTAGGAGGAGGACACGAAACTGCACTACAACTATGTCATTACTTAATTAAATTTTTCTTTTAAAAAAATTCTAATTTGCCAGCCAGCTTGCTAATGATTTCATGAGCATGCTACATAAACATTTCCCCAATTCACTTTAGATGTGTTCAAGCAGATATTGAAAGGGCATTAGATTTGCCAACAGCCTCTCTGCTCTCTCTCATGGAAACCCATGACAAACATCCTTCATACAGGGTTCAGAAATCAGAGGAAGCAGTCATACACATTCAGAAGGCATCCTACACGGGTCAGGGCTTTGAAATAAAGCATAACAGAACATCTCAAGGCTTTCTGATTATTTCCTGCTCCTCACAGGTCATCTGTACATGGTCAAGACACATTTAAACAGGAACATTTTTGGAAACAAATGACTGCTAGAGACAAAAACAACCATTCTCTGATTTAAGCTCTGGACTGCATCTCATGGGTTTTGAATTCAAATTCAGGATTCTGCCAGGCTGACTGTGGGATTTGAGATGTTTCACCCACTCTTCCCGCCATTTCCAATGGGGATTAGTTGTACTACCTACACTTCTATGAGACATTCACCTACAACAGGAATGGGGTTTAGGAGCATATACATCCCTGGGCACATTCTACAATTAAAAGCAGAAATCAATAAGTTTTGAACAGATTGCAAATATTCCTGTCCTACAAGCGAGGAACAATCTGTGAGCATGTGTGTGGTAACACTGACCCCAGCTGCCCTCAGAAGTAGGTGCCAGGTCTCCACATACTCACAGAAATTAAAAGCTCTTCTGTCAAATCAACCCCAGCCAAGTTCTAGATATTCTTCTGCCTAAGCATACATCAAAACTTCTTTGGGCTCACACTGGCAGGTCAAATTTCTGTTTTCTAATCAAGGCACACACACAAAATAAAAATAAATAAAAAGTGGAGTTTCATTCTCTGATGGAACTGATGTGATGGACTGAAAAGGGAAATGAAGCCTCTGAAGCAAACTCTAGCAAAACCACACTTGTAGGTGTTTCTAGTTTACAACAATGCTAGAATGCAGGACAATTAACTGGGTTTGTTCTCAGTTCACGCAGACTCTTTTCTCCCCAGAGTAGTAGCTCGGTATTTCTTACCCTCCCAATTAGCATGGTCTCCTAGCCTTCATCGCAGGTACAGTTAATATGAGGAATCAAAGTGCAGCTCTGTCTATCTTTCTGCAGGTAGCAATTTTGTTACATCAACCTAATACACACCTGTCTCTGAGAAAACTGCTCTGTGTCACAGGCCATCTTGTAACCATCAGATGACAACTTTTCAGCACTGCTATCTGAACGGCATTCAGGTAATGACAACATTGACAGTTCTTCTAATTTTCTCATATTTGATGTTTTATTTAAAACCCCTGCTCCTCCAAACAAATGATCCCCTAAGAACATCAGCTTTCACTTCCTAAAGCATACTTCCAGTCCTCACATTGTACATAAAAGCCTGGTAACAGGAACCAAATATATCTTGATGTCTCAAAAATTCAAAGCAAAATGAAAGAACCCAACATGTACTTACATATCATCATTTTAGGGGATCAGACTCCTTTCCACTAAAATTAGGATTTTTTTTTCTAAAACTAATGTGACTAGCTGGAAAATTTAACTCGAATTTCAATGAAAAATTTGCTTACAGTAAGAACAGCTTAAAAGGCAGAGGTGTGCTAGACAAGTTTGAACAAAGAGCAGCTTGGGCTTTTTTCTTGTCTTTCTCTCCACACCTGCACCCCTGTTCTTGATAAGTGTTCATTCATCTCAAAAGATGGAGGACTTCATATTGGCCTTGGCTTAGCATTTATGAGGTGCCTGCAAACTTCAGCATAAAGTAGATCTGTTTGGAGTTTGTACTTGATCCTGTACTGGGACTTGGGTATTGACTGATTGGTTGGAAGGGATGTCCTGAGGATTTTAAAAAAAAAAAATCTTTAAAGCAAGAAAATATTTTAAGTTATCACAGAAAGAAAGGAGGGCACACCATCGCTTAGCCAAAACAAGGATCACAAGAGGTTAATTTCTGACAGACTTGCACTCTTTCCTCATGTTTCACTCAAATGCAAAAGAATGAATTTATAATGCCAAGTTTCAACTTTGCAAAACACCGCTCTCCAAGCATTATGCATTTTAAAAACTAGTTTAATAATATACATTCATGTACAAACCAATGCTATAATTGAAGATTCCTTAGAACAATGAAAGACTAAACAAATCCTAAATTTATAAGGCTCCATGGTACTATTTAAGGACATCCCTGTATTACTGTAGAATTTCAAGCCAAACTCTCACACTCACATGCAGTGAGGACTTAGCTAATCCTACACAGCATGGGGTTTCAGTAACCCTTTGCAATTAACCTGAAGGCTGAGATGAAGCAATGCAAAGCTATTACCTACCTCCACCCCACTTGCTTTGGGTTGTAACATGCTCAGACTCCGTAAGGGTTAGAAAACCCTCACCCTCCTGGCAAAGATCCAGAGAAGCTGGGGAGAACTTCTGGCCGGGATGGATGTGAGGACAACGTCAGTCACTAGTTATTTGTGTGGCACTGGCTGAACAGCATCCTTATTCACGTGCTAACAGCTCTCATCCAAATGCCACTTGATGCTACAAGACAAGAAACCTGCACACAGGTACACTTTGCTTAAGTCTTAGATAACAGACCTCCAGGAAGGAAAACATACATTGCCAAGGGAAACTAAGCTTCAGTTTAACATTCAGTATATTCATCATCACAGGATTTTAATAAGAATAGCAGCTCAAAGAATAGAACATTTTTCCAGGAAAAAGAGAAATCATCACAAGCAAAGTAACTTCAACTCAAAACTACCAGTCAGGGAGACTTTGCGGTTCATTCTCCTCCCCTTTACCCTTGTGCAGTCCCAGTAACATACCTAAATTCAAAGGAATTTTACAAGAGAGGACAAAGTAAGCAAAAGAAAAATCGAATCTTATGAGACATACCTGTTAGATCTGTAAAATGAGCCATTATAGGAAGGTAACAGATATTTTGGCACTTCACATTTTCAATCAGAAGGTGTCAAAGAAAACAAACAAACAAAAAGGCTTTAGGTCTCGCCAGCTTTTGTATTGTCCACAACTGCAAAACTTCAATTTAAATTTGGAGGACAAAGGCTCCTAACCCTTCCAGTGAGTCACTATATGTACATTTTCCATGCCTATTCCACTGTACATCTAAAGAATTTCAGAATTAGTTTAAGAACGCTGATTTTTTTGCTGTCTGACATTACAGACCAATGCTTCAAGAGTCACAAATGAAAAAGCAACATGCCATACTGGATTAATTTCTCATTCAACTTTCATAATCCTGCAAACAAATAACATGATTTACACACTTACCACCTATATGCTACCTTGAAACTTTTTCCCGAGCTGACTACATTGGAGAATTTAATTTTCCTTTCCAATAAAACTGCCTTTACAGTGAAGCTATGAGAACAGAGTTCTCTGTACTTCTGTTGTCTCAGGGTTTAGAAAAACCCACAGAACAAATTAGAAAAAGATATCCTAATCAGGAGACATACAAATTCACTGATTTTTGGAAGAAGAGATTATGATTTTTTTTTTCTAGGGCTATTAATATTTCACTAAACTGCGCTGTAGACCCATCACAAATAAGATGTTTGCAACACCGATTAGACAAATTCACAGATTACAAGAGACCACAGAAGCCTTCATTTATCCACAGTCAAATCTCGTTATAACTTCAGCTATGTGATGTATAACCAAAGCCACATGTGTCCACAGCATTTCCAAACAGCACCAACCTGTGTTTTAAGGTAGCCCTCACAAAATGTCCTCAAAGAACTGCATGACATTGTCACTGATGGTTAGAAATAAAACCTCACAGGGTGAAGTATCAGTGGCAGTGAAGAGTTAAAGAAAGAGCCCTATTTTAATGTATGGAAAATCCTTTCCCACTGTTGTAGAGATACAGAAAGAATAATTGAAGGTAGTAAGAGGAGAAGCGTTACAGGAGACAGAAGTGCCCCTCCACCTCCCCCGATTCTCATGGAGTAACCCTCACTCACTCCAAACAGAATCTCTCCAAATTACTGCTTGATGGGGCTAGAGAGAAGGAAGATGTACAGTCATCTTTAAAACCTTTGATAATGTTTCCCTTAAATTTTATTAAAAACACATGGATATTTCCTTCACTCAGCAGCCAACTTTAAGTCAGTTTTTCAATACCAGCTCCATTCTCTCTTTAGTTCCCCTTTATTAGGACAGCAGAACAGTTCCTACAGGAGAATTAAAGCCAGGCGTTGACAACTGGGCCATGAACCAGTGTATGTCTTAAATCCTAAACTTACACACCTCAAACTCGTTGGTATCTCCGAGCAACTCTATCAATCCACCAGCGGCACAAGGTATCACTTGTGATCAGGTACTGGCCAGTGGTGAGGAACAGCACAGTCCCACACCTCCCATTTTGAAAATCTAGCTCTTCATTAAAGACAGTATATTATGTAGAGTTCCCAATATACTTTTAGAATTGAGAAGGATTTTTACTGAACCATTTCAAAACCATGCATATGATGGCAAAGTCATCTTTCCCTCTCATTTGCCTTGAAAAAGGATATATCTGTAAAAAGACAGAAAAAATTACCTGGTATGAAGAATGAGACTCCCTTGTTTTCAGATTATGACTTCTCTATTACCAAGGAAACACATGAAGAAAAAACAAGGTACTGATATGGAAAGAAGCTCCAAAATATGGAAAATGGACCTCTACTAACATGTTTGGTAATCCTGCCCTTTGACCAGAGGAGCACAGTCATGCCTAATATGGAGCTGGGAGCTCTGGCAGAAATAAAGCTTCAAGGATGCGGCAGTGATGGAGAGAAACATTCCTGCCTTTTACAGGCATGCAGGATCTTGGTTCAGGACAGGGTATCTGGAATTGACATCACCTCCCCCAGTCACAGAAGAGGTGTAAACAGCTTTGTTCTGGGAACTACCGCTGATGCTCATGATTCTTCCTCCCCTGTCCTCTCTAATAATAAGTAGAGCCCAACCCCATGATGAGTGATTTTGCCAGAAGGTATCACTGAACGTTTTCCTCAGTGAAATACCGTGAATCCTAGGAGTTGAACAGGAATGGAAGAAACCTGACTCTACAGTAATGCCTTCAAATAGCCTACAGACTTGAGCAGAGCTTTATGGGTCTGATCTAAATCCCTTTGAGGGTAGTGGAAAGACTGCAATACAGTAAGGCAGGAATTCTGTTCCTGCTGTGGAAACACACATAAGCGATGTCATCCTCTGTTAATTATTTTTCATCTAAAAAGAAGTCTCAGGAAAGGAAAACTTGGCCCTAAAACATGAAAAATATATATTACTGAACTTTCAGATTCCAGAAGAATTAAAATTTTCGTTAAAAGGTATTGATTGAAAATAACATACAAGTTTACTTTAGCAAATCAACAGGATTTTCTTTATCTTTTTTTTCCAATAAAAATAACAACCCCCTGCCTAAATTACAAGTACTTTATATACAGCTTTAATTAAACTAAATGAGCACATTCACTAAGAAACTCTTGATCAAATCAACTGGTAGGCAGTTAAAAATTATACTAACGGTTGTTTAATACCAGCCACAGAGTAATCCCATTTATTATTCTTTACAAGTATACTCTGAAATCATGTTCTCTTACTTTGCTATATTCAATGTATTTGTACCTTTATAATGCACCTAGGAAAAGTTCATAAAAGTCCTTCTTAGCTGTTGTTCACTACACTTTCCACCTACCATTTGAGCTGTATGGGACAAAGCCCAAACAGAACTGAGATGTGGTATGTGCAAGTTCCACTTCTACTTTGCATTACTTCTCACACTTGGCAATTCCCCCTCCCTCCAAAACCATGTTTTCAATCTTTTTTTTCTAGCAGCACTGACAAGTCCAAGATAAAACCCTGCTCCCTGCACAAGCTTAAAATCAGATGTCTCTGCTCCAAAAGGTTTACAAGCTAAAACAATAGGAATGCAAAATAAATGGATAGAGCAGCATCTACTTGGATAAATCAACAGTCAGTAGCAGACTGCTACTGGAATCCTTTTTCTTGCACATATTTCTCATTCATATGCCCTGCATTTCAGAACCATTGATTTGGCAAATCCTTGGGACCAAGAACGATAAAGATACAGAGAAATGTTAATTAAAAATTTAATCTATTGCAATTCTAAAAGTTATTTTCTTAATGAAGACTGGATATGTATTCTGCTGGCAGCTGTCTACATTGCAATATTGAGGTTTTAAGGCCAGTATCACTTTATTCTTTTGCAGAAAATGTAACACTGCATTAAGACTGATGCAACTCAACTGAGTTCTTATAGTGATCTGTAATTCTTCTTTATTATCTTTATTCAAATACTGCTTGCAAAATTGTACTCTGGCAGCACAGCTATTTATTTCAGGTTTGCTTTCAGAAAGCTAAATAGGAAAAACATTGTTTGCATCATAAAAACCCTTCTTTTTTTGTCAGCTTTACTCTACATTATGAGGAAACAGTTATAAAAGCAGCGATTTCACATGGAAGACATACAGATTTCCATGACTACATTTGTGTTTACCAATAGAAGATGCATGTAGGAAACTAAAAATTTAACATTTGTTCCTGGTTCCATTCTTAGCAACAAAGACCAGAATTTGCTGGGACTACTTGTGTGGCATCCCACTCCACAGGCAGAAATTGTTGGGTTTCTATGTTTGGCTCAAATGCAACTTACCACCCAAACCGAGCACAGAGGCCCTTAGCAAATGCCTGGGTATTTGCAACCACCCCATCTACTCAAAAAGGAATCAAGACTTTTCCAAACTGTTGCACTGTTCCGCAGAGCAATATGAAACTGCTGCCCAAACATCTCCCCTCGTGCAGGTCTGAATGCTGCTCCCAGTGCCAGCATCATAACACAGTACCAGCATCACCATCAGCAATATCAAGCTGATGAACCCCTGTCCCCACCTGTTCATGATGCCTGTATTCTGAAAGATCTCCTAAGGAACAAAGTATTTTGTTTAGAGCTCAGTAAACTTCTGCTTTGGTTTTGTAAGAGTTGTAGTACTTGCAGAAAAGCACACACAGCTGCATATTTTAGGAGTTTTAATATTCATTATATATTATGTTGGAATGAAAAATCAGACAATCTTCAGGCTCAAATAGGAGTTTGATACCATATTCTTTTAAGATCCCATAAGGAAAAGAAGAAAACACAAACTCCATGCTCTAGCCTTACATAATTTCATAAGGATCACAGCCAATGGGTGGGGGAAGGAAAAGAATATTGTTCAGGAGACGGCTAATGATATGAAGGCTTTCCTCGCCAGCACAATGACACGTTTTCAAATAAGATGCCATGTCAGTGGTGACGCATCATTTTTTAGCAGGCCTACAAACATAGCCTTCTGAGCCTCAAGATTTTACTCCCATGACAATTCTTAACCACCTTAACGAGATTTAACCATGCTGGGGACTGCAGCACAATCTTCTTCACACCATTCAGAAGCGCCTATGGATATAGTATCTTTGGACTGAAGACAGGATAAAGACTTCAGGTCAGTTAAGGCTAAGCTAAAATTTTAATACTACTCTAGCATGGCGTGAGGTAGTTGTGCCAGTGTGCTACACTGCTTACCCAACAGCATCAAACACGCAAGAGAAAAACTAAGCTTTACACTAGGCACATTTTCAGCATCATGCAACACAGCCACTGTTCAGACTGCAATCTCTCAAAATGTAACTAAATCTTTAAGAAGCGCATTGAGTATACTCTTCTCACACAAAAGCAGTTCACCAAATACCTACCACTTTCTGAGCAGCAAAAGCAGACATTGAAAATAAACACTTCTGCACAATGCAAAATAGTCTACTATTACATTATTAGAACCCTTCAGAGAAACAGCCCTGCCAAAATCACTTCTACATGAAAGAAAACCTACAAATCAGAACTAGTGTGTACACTTGCTCACATACCGAGAAATAACATGGCAGACAAGAAATGCAATACCTTATTTATAACTACATCTTGGTAATAAGGGGGTTAAAGGCACATCATAGACTGCAAAGGCAGCTTTCATCTCTACAAATGGATAACCTGACAAGCAACGCATGCATGTGTGCCTGTGCATGCACAAATGAGAAACATTTGATGCCTTGTATGAAAACAGAATTAAAGGATGTTAATTATTTGCTTACAAAACATTTAGACACACTCTGTTTCTTGGTCCTTTCCTACACACGGAAACACACAATGGTTTCCAGGTACAAGCAGGGGAAAACTCATAAGCAACTTCTAAAATTATTATAATAAAAATTTTAAAGACATGAACTGCAGAGTATGCTCCCAATAACAGTGATCAAGTCACTTTCTGACTCCTCCCTGACATGTTTTCTTTTGTAGCAAAGTTGTGCTCGTGGATTGTCTTATTCAAAGCAAGAGGATTTCATTGTAAATACAGACACATTTTTTCCTATCAATCATGATCCTAAGGATCAAAGATCCTTTGTAAAAAGGATTTCCACCTCTTCTTCCCAGATGCATTCCTTAGAATACAAAAACATAGAATAAGACAAGTTGTATATGGTTTTCTCTCAATACACACCAATGCACAAAGACCTGGGGACACATACTTAAAAAACTGGTAACAGATTGATGACAAAGAAGCACAAAGGGTGAATTTCTGTGTCACTAACCCTGAGGCGATTTGGCCTATGCCACTCCCAGCAAAGTGACTTCCCTGCCTTGAGATGCTAAAAGTTCTGCAGGACTACATTTTGAAGTTAAACAGAAGTAAAAAAATTTACTTTGGAAAAAAAAATGTGAATCTGTTGAGAAGATTACTACTCTGATTTCAGAGTACAATATCAGGCTTCAAAAACTATCTGATTAGAAACAGGGCCTCTAAACATGTCTATCTTGATGGAAAAAGTAGTATAATGTTTATTTTTGCAGGTATTTGGCCCGGAGAGGAACACATGAAGCAGACTGAAGTTTCCGAATCGTATTCAATTACTCTGTCGGACTAAGGAAGAACAGATCTTTTTTGCTTGGACAGCATTCTCCATAAAAACACAAGGCCTCCTGGAGGAATCCATTTAACGTGGTCTTTAAACAATACATTTTGTCTAAGCCATTACTGTATGTCTACTTTTCTGCATCTGTGAGAGTAATAATGATTTCATTCAAGTATCCATTTCCTCATCTGGTCCCAGATTTCGTTGCAGACCAGCTCTGCAAGCTCAATATACCACATCGAGGGACAATGTTATCCAGATAGGAACTTCAGCTCAAAACCAGCACCAACAGCACAACGTTGTTCTCCACAGTCTGAAAAAAAGTAGGTAAGAGATACAAGCCCAGTTTAGTGAATCGTGATTCACTGAATGGAGAGGGCACGAGGTATGTTACTTGTCATTTAAAGTGGAAAGTGGTCAACTACCAAAGTGGTTTAGAGCGAAAAGAAAGAAAAAATTAAAAATAAATAAATAAAGATAGATTAATTTAGGGGTCAAGTCTTCATTCTGTTGAGTTTTTCCATCTATCAGGCAATGCTGAGAGATACAATGAGCTCTGTATCATCCAGGAAAGGTCTACTCAGTAAATGAGCATCAGTATGAGCAAGTTAGCTGCTCACAGAAAAAGTATTGCTCCAAGGTGTCAGTGAATCACCAAGTTCAGGTGGATGGACGTTTTTGCTTTCTTATCTTGGACATAAATAAGGACCTCTCCTCTCAGCATCTGAAATGAGAATCAGACTGACCACATCAGAGTCCTACTCCGTATTCAGTCAAGACAGCAGAAAAAGAATAAAGGATGATGATCATCATAGTCAAGTATGTTCTAAAGTGAAATGGGGAAGTGATACAGGAATTAATGGATATCTTTTTGATTCACAGAAGATTTTTTTTGTGCAAGGGCTTTCCCAGAGGCTTCAAAAAGGATGTGTTGTTTTGTTTTTGCAGCAACAGTTCTACTTTTTCATAGTGATTTTCATCTTCAGTTAACATTCACCTGAGCTGAAACTTGTTCTTGAAAGCATTTATCCCCTTGCGTTCACGGTTATTGTAAATCCAGGATAATCCAGGAACTAAATTACCATGTATGTTTCCTTCTGTTCTGTTTCTGGACAGAACTTAGATTATGTAGAAAGAAAATTCCAGGAAGAAGTAAAAGTGAATATGCTTCTACTTCACAACTACATTAGCTTTATCTGGGAAAGCATTCAAACAAACAGCAGCAACCAAAGGCTGAAAACAAAGCTGCAATTCATATTCAAACTAAAGAGTGAATATGAAGATGCACCCATTTTTGGAACCTACCTAAATACATGCCAGACAGAGCTTTCCTCAGCTTTTTCCCCAGTCACTTCGAGTTAGAACAGGATATCAAATGGGTTGCACTGTTCAAACCTCAAGAAATTGAAAAAAACAGCTTCATTCGTATCTATGCAAGTCCACCAGTAACAGTAAGAATGCACATTTGCACATCTGATTCTCGTTCATTTTCAGAGCACAGCTTTGCTGGACAAAAATGTCATTATAATAAATGTTGCAGGTAGCTAGTGCCCCCAAAATTAACAGCCAGGCAACAAAGGTAGGAAAAAATGAGCTTAACTCATTGAAGACTTCTCACACACCTTCATTTCCTTCCATGGAAAAAGAGAATTTGTAGTATCTTTCTCCCTAAGAATAATTTATGGTTTTCCCCAAAGCTCTCAAGCATATCACTTTACAGACCTCATACTACACGCAGAACCTGCCAAACTCCACAGCAAAGAGCTCAGAAAGGGGAGTGAAGAGGAAAGCGAGGATACTTGCTTTCATCTTTGGCATAACTCAGGTCTCTTTCCTAGAGATCTGTAAGAGCAAAAGGTGCCACGAACTCTGAGGAGCAGCGGAATTAAGAGAAGAGTCTCTTTGTGAAACAAAAGCTGTCCTGTGATATAACTAAAAATGAGACAGACACAATACTGCTAGTCCAAAATTTAAGTGTCTCTAATAATAATTCAGAAGCACGAAGGATGTTTTGAGCCAGACAGAAGCTCAGTACAGAGTATTCATGATTACTGCTGTCTAAGGTTCCCCCTTACCTAAACTGATTAGGCTGAAGCATCATTTTAGGCAGAGGACCTTAACATGATGGAAAAAAAAAACAACAAACACATGGCTCACAGAATACAAATTATTCATTATAAATGCGCTTATGAATAAGATATTAGATACTATATTTCAACCAATATTCTAGGGGGTTTTATTCCCAAATATGTGGTAGTGCTGTAGCATTAGCCATGCCAAGAAAAATGCACAGTAACATGTGTAGAAACAGCAGCACTAATGAAATAGATATCTTGGGGAAAAAAAATCACGGATGGTAGGAAAGTTACTGAGCTTTAAAAGAATAGCCAATATAAAACTAAATTGGTTCCCTATCTTATTTCTGTTGGGGAAAAAAAAGTCAAAAGTTGGATTCATTTTTTACTGGATCATTATTATGCTTTTCTGGAAATTGTCTGCAGTGACTTTCATTCCAAGAAATAATATAAACCTGGCATTAGAGCTGAACTCAGGAGTCACATGTACATTAAAACCACAAATTTAATTGGGTTCTGGGATCAAAAAGTTATATCCAGGTTGCATTTGCCATTCTTTCAGCTTCCAATTGTCCTTTCCAAATCAGGATTGCTAATAGAAACTTTTACAAGTCTGTAATAGTGAAAACTCACATATAGATAATGGGCTGGACTGTGTCTAGCTCTGGGAAGGTGTGCAAGGGGGAAAAGATCACAAAGAGCCTACAATACACAATCAGTTTTCGGCAGGGCAAGCCAGAATTCACAACCTTCCAATTTATGGAGTGTAGGTCAGTGCTAGACTCTCAAAAGCACTTCAGGAGGTTATGTCTGCAGCAATCAACTTGTCTTGCACAAGGGAAAAGGACAGACATGCTGCACCTTCTAAAAAGGAGCAATAACAGCCAGGCTTTTAGAGGACAACTGAAAGTTTTCCTTCTACTCAAGCCATAATGGTCTTCAGGTCTTTCAAATTTTAGGAATCTCATCCCTGCTTTAAAGAACATTGAAAATTCCTGTCTTTGAGTTTTGGCCAAGCCAGAGATGTTCATGTTGGTTTTGAAGAGAAAGCAGATTAAAACTCTGCACTTATTATGTGCTGCTTCTGGAGAACGGCACTTCTCAGCTCTGATTGCACCCTACAGAGCTCAAAACCACATCCCTTTCTGTGCCAGGAGGATGATAAGCTAAGCCTAGCCGTTCTCAGAGAGAATGTTAGAATGTGGAATTGGACTTGCAGTAGCTGGCTGACAATAATAGTTTTAGAAGAAACACATGTTACAGTGACAGTAGCAAGTTTAAGCTCTGGGTCATATTAGTGACATTCTTTAGTGCTGATAAAATCATAATGCCAAACTGTAGCTATAAGACCAATAGTTTACGTAGTAAATGTTGTTTCTCTACTGTAAAATAGGCACTTAAATTATATTCCCTCAGAAAAAAAAATGGAGAAAAATATCTCTGCCATCAAAATCAGTCACCAGTCTTCCAAAAAAGACCAGGAAGTCAAATCATCAAGGGAGTTTGTTGGTGCTTGTTTTGGGAGTTTTATATTTGCAATTCAAATTATCTAATACCGTAAAATTCAGTTTCATTTAAGATGCATATTATTTGCCATACAAACATCATTCTAAAACACTTGAAGTTAGATACAGTCACTTGACAAAAATATGAAGGAAAGGAATGACCAGAAAAAAAAAAAAAAATTTAAGAAAACCCTCCTCCAAAAAGAAAGAAATCCTGCCACTAAGGTGTCCTAAAATCAAGAAATTACTCAGATGGAGCTTCAGGTCTCACACTAAGCTCCACAAACACGTGGTAAAGAATATAATTTACCTTGTTTGTGGAACAATACCTCAACATTTTTCTTTTCTGTTAACATGTACTGATAAGTATGAGTTCAGAACAAATCCACCAGCTACAAGGAATGCCTGTACTTTCAACATCCTTTACCACCAAAGAATGTTTTCCATTCTGCTCAGGAAGTGCACCCCTTTATAAACAAGCGAATCAAAGCCCTCTATTCTGTAACAAAACATGTCTCAAACTAAAGCATTAAATCTTTCCTTAATCAAAGGAGCAGCAGAGGTTGAACAGAAAAATGATTCTGCTCAGATGTTCAGATTTATCGTTATTATTACTAGAGTAGTGAGTATCAATAAAAAAATGGACTGAGAGATCCTTTGAGCAAAGCATTGAGAAGAACATGGGGAACCCATTGGCACAATGGGAAGCCAGTGAGTTAGTACACCTTGGGACACTACGTCATCTTACCTGATACATATGTGCTCCTGACCTATTTCAATTTCAAAGTTAGTGTAAACCACTTTTATGGCAATGCCTCAGGATAGTTTAATTTAACCTGCTTTAATTTATACCCACAATGAAATCAACGCGTTCGCAGTCAGTTACCAAATTTCAGCTGAGAGGCAGAACTTCCAGCCATGCAGAGCTAAATCCTTGAAATGCGCCACCTCTCTTGTGACTGCGCAAACACGGCCTAAGAAAGTCCTCAACTGACAGAGATGACAACTGAAATGGTAACACAGATAAAGGGTTCGTGTCAGGAGAATGGGAGAGTTGAGTCAAACAGATGAAATGACTTGTCCTGAATTGAATAGCACACTAACAGCAGAGCCGAGAAGACAATTCCCTTCCAGACTATTGACTCCATCAAGGTAACTATCAAAGCTACTCACCATAACTTTACGAGCTTCTGTGACCAGTACGCAAACACCCTTAAGAGGGCAGGATTCCCAGATTGGTTTGTCAGAACAGTTGTCCACACTAAGCTGTTGTGCCTATGATTACAGTACGCTACTTACTGGATTCTGCTACTTATATTCTTCCTTCGAGTCATAAATATGGCTATGTTGGTTCAGATAATTAGCCCGTCTAGCCCCAACTCCTGTCTTCAACAATAACCAGAAGTAGATAGCAAAAGGAGAGCACAGGATCAGAGGAAACATGCAGATAACTATCCTTGACCACACTCCCAGCCTTTAACAACTTGAGCATTTCGCACTTCATGGACAGTTTTTGGAGATAATTCCTCAGAAGATTTCTATGCAATGAAATTACCCATTCTCATCTGGAACCCACGTGAACTTTTAGCATCCCAATACTGTGTGGCAAAACATGCTTTTTTTTCCTTAAATGGTGCTCACATCCCCAACTCTAAGATTCAAAGTCTGGTTCTCAAGCCATGCGACTTCCCAAGCTGACCCATCTTTATGGCTCCAAACAGTCTTAAAGTCTTACCCCCATTCACCCAGTCAAAAGTTGTCCTTGTCTACAATCATCTCATCATGACCTAATTTTCAAGTATCCCCATCCTCCCATTCCACCAAATATTCAGCCAATACCATCAAGAATAATGCCAACATAGGCCAAAAGAGCAAAATGGGCAGGGAAGAAAATCCTCTTTGAAAAAACAATATTGCTGGGGGTAGGAAGTAGGCTGTCCATCTCTACACTTGTTGTCTCTCTGTATCAAGTCTTCAGTGGATAAGCAAGCAGGCATCGCCCTCACAACACAGGAGATAAGTACTGGCATTGTACCTATATAACTCAGGTAGAAGAGTAAATTCATTACACTTCTAAAGTAAAACCATTCATGTCATTTTTGATAACCATGTGGTATTGCCATCACAACACTGACAAAAACATGCAACTGCTACTCAGGCTACCAGTTTGTCTCACCATCACTTTGAAATAACTTCTGTGACCAGTACACATCAAACATTCCTATGAGGGCAGGATTCCCAGATCGGTTTATCAGAACAGCTGTCTACACTAAACTGTCGTGCCTATGGTTACAAGAATGTGCCATGGCTAATCTGGATCTGGGTGGGATTAACTCCCTACAGCTGCTGGTGCTGAGATTTCTGGCTCTATTTAATTTGGCAAAGAACTGCACAGGAAGCTGAAAGACTCAGTCACTATAGTGAAGTTTCTGACATTTTTGTGCCTGGACCCCAGAGAACCCAAACACAACTCCTGCCAGAAGTCAGTAAACTATTGAATTTACACAAACAGGCATGTAAACTCAGGTTGTAGTTTTGTTACCAATTTAAATTGCCCAAAGTGCAAGCTGTCTCTGCCCTCGCCTCCTCCCTTGACTGGGTATTCCTACTCCCTCTTGGGTGCCAGCACTAGTGCTCGCTTGGCCATGTGCTGAGCTGGCCAAGCTCAAGGACAAGGACAAAGAAAAAAAAGAAAGAAAGCAAAAAAAAGAGAGAAACCAGAATGTCCTAGCTTTCCGCCAGATCTGCTCCCTAGCCTGATTCGCCTGGTAGCCACACAAAAGCAAATGCCTGCAGCAGGGAAGGAGCAGCTTCCAGCAAGGACAGAATTACCTCCCAGCACTAGGACTGAATTAAATAACCACGAAACAGCAGTGTGGTAGGGCTGTGCTTGCCTTCTACAGCGTTCAGTGGTGTTGCAGCAAAGGGAGGGAACAGGTCTGCTTGCCTGCAGCACTGCATAGATCACGATCCTGCCACGACTCTGGACAGTCACTTCTTAAGATGATTTAAATATCTATAAACATTGTCTGTTCAAGATTAAACAAATTAGTTGGTCTGACAGTGCACATTTACTAATTACTTCGCCAGCCTTTGGATAGTTTATCTAAGCCATTAAGCCTGCCTCAGCTTTCCTAATACAGAACACACTTGAGTAACAATGTGCTGTTCAGAGCTCAACCTAATTTCACAAGAACTACACAACCTGCCATTTTCATCTCTGCTAGGTCAAAAAAAGGACTACCCAGCACTCCTTTATCTCAGCCCCTGGAGAAACACAAGAGTCTATGTAAACTTAGGACACAGTACTCTATTCTCCACAAGACTTGATCTTTCCCTATTAGCATTAAATAGGATTATCAGGGAGGGATGGGAGACTTGCACTGACCATGCCTGTTCTGTGTTTGGGAGGCTTAGGTTGCTGGGAATGCCTACATGGTGTGTATCTGCAGCTAATTAGTGGTAAAAGGCACCTCCTGTAGAGTCTATCAAAGCCATCCTACCCCTACCAGAGTTGCTTCGCAGAGATCTGAAGCTCCGCCTTCCATCTAGAGGGAGACAGGGATTCCCCGCACCACACAACACAGTAAAAAATAAATCCAGGAGTCAAACTCAGATATCTCACTCATGAGATCACTAAGACTGGCAGAAACATCGATTTTAATCAAAATCAAATAAAAAGTGAGCCACTGAACCTTCAGAGAGCTGCCACAAGCAAAGTATGTACAGCTTCACTTTAAAAGACAATAACAACAAAAATATCCTAGCCCCATTTGTGCTAAAATACATTTGACATGACCATGTTAGCCATCCCACTTGACTTATTCCCACTGGCATGTGGCTTCAAATTTCATCCCTTTATACAGTAGTGCCTAAGAGGATTTGCCTCAAGAGAGAGCTGACATGACTGCACCAACCTTCCCCCAAGGGTTCTTCCCTATGGAAAAAAAGCTTTTATTTGCAGCTAGTGCCCTACAGTACTTTCTCCAATCAAGGCTGCACGGAAAGAAGGCTGAATCCCTGCATCTCTGTGCAACCAGGACCAACTACATCTGCTCAGTCCTGCAGAGAGAAGGAATCTTGTCCTTTTTCTACTGATATAGTCATTCCTGTCACCAGGATCTTGGATCCAGTGTCTTCACCAACAAGAGATCAAGTCTACAGATTTGCATATTCTCAAACATTTGGTGCCGTTAGTATGCCTCCATTTACAGCTTTGATTTCTCAGGTGATGTCCTCACCAGGAAACTTAACAAAGGATTGTATGAGATATGGCCAGAAATGTTCCATCACACAGCCCCTTCAAAACTTCCATAATAAGAGTCATATATAATGCCTCCTATTATTATTTTGGAGCTGAAATCAGAGACAATCTGTAAGATACTGCAAGTGAGGCTGATGAAGTACATTTTAGGACTAAATGGAGATTTAAGAGTCTTTAGATGACAAAGAAAGAGCCATGATATCCACAGTTAAATACTACAACATACATTTTCAGGCCTGTCAAACAGCACTTTTTTTTTTTTTACCCCCTCCTTTTCATCTAAAGCATCCATCTGCACATAAAAAAAAATTCTACCCCACGTGCAGTCAATAGATTCCACTAAGCAAAAAAACCCAGAAAAAGTAGAGAAAGAAAGTATAAAACAGCCCCTCAATGATGTAGTAGCAACACAGACTCACCTTCAAAACTGGCCTTTTCATTTTAGTTAGGGAGTTTCACCCTTGTTACAGAAACAGGGACAATTATGTTCTCCAATCTTTAAGGAGGGTGGCTGAAAATCATTAGCAACACCTGCATCTGCAAATCATTTTGTAATGCTCTGAATGAAAGATGATAATAAATTGCACTGACATTCATGGAACATTTGCAATTTCATCATTCAAGAGAACACAGAGATTCTGGAGGAGAGGCATGATAGAAAATCTTATGTGATAGGAAATAATATGGGTAGTTTGCATTTATATAGATCCCACCACCTGAGAATATTAAAAAAAAAAAATCAGCTGTATCTCTGAACATCTTTCATAAGATTCCATGGGCTTTCTTGCCGACCTCAGATCAGAAGACACAAAATAGTGAGTTTTGCTTCAGTTCATACAGCAGGGTAAAAGGCAGAAGAAGAAACCAGGCAGGAATTCCTTGTTCTACCTACCCCACAGCTTCTTAAATGCTTAAGTGCTAACATCAGAAAAAAAAATTCTCTAAAACATAATGAAGTGGCACAGAAATATTTATCAACACTGCAATCTGGGATAAAGTGTAGCCTTTTAGCAATAGACTCTGAACTGAGAGGTGAAGTAAGTTGCATAGCATGTCACTTATTCCTGAAACAAATTCTACTGTAACTTAATTAACATACAAATACAATTTTTCTTCTATTCAACAATAAAGGGAAAAATCTATTCTATTTCCTAATAAACTACAATTAAAGTTTCCTTTGTTTCAGCTCTCTAAGAGTGGAAATGTACTAGTTCATTTCTTGACTTTTAACCTTGTTTGTTGCAGGAATTTCGAGGAGTACAAACAACCATAAATCAAAAAAAACTTCCCAAAACCATTTGGACTTAATTGTTTTCAACACAGCAGTTCATATTTCAGTATTATCATGTTTTCTAGCCCTCTTCTAATTTTTCCCAAACCTTAGAACATGGTTCGCTGGGGAGCAAAGAGGAAACCAGGTGGCTTATGAATAATTAGCACTTTTTACAGTACTTCTTCACATGCATTTCTACTAGCACACTGTTCTAAATTTAATGGTATGCTGAATAGTCTGAACATAAAGAGGAGTATTTACATGAAGCAGCATTGTCTGTCTTGGTTGATTTACTGTTGGTAGAAAGAACTCATTAGCTGTCAGGCCAGTTGCTGAAAAGACCATAATGCCAATGCACAAAGTTGACATAATGAAAATAAAGGAAAGAATCTGGGCCAAATTCAGAGGCAATCTGTAAGGTAATGTAATTTATACACACTTATGTTCACTCAGATTCCCTTAGAACTTGTTCTACCCAATCTATTGATGAATGAGGGAATCTAAATTGATGTAATTTATATACCAAAGAGTCAGAAATGCTATAAGGCCCGAAAGTCAGGGGCACTTAAAGTCATGCTTTTCTACATAGTGTTCACTTTGTTAATCTGTCCTGAATCCTCCCTCCTTTTAGTGTTTCAGCCTGTGATTTATGTCATCAAGAATCCCTGAAATGCAATGGGCCAAGTGAGAGGCAGGGTATAAGTAAACGAGCATGATTTGAAGGAAAAGGAAAATCTAAGTTGATATAACACAGAAGCTAGGGAAGTGAGGTGTCTCTGGCAGGCACATCTACTCTCCCCATTGCTTGGATTCAATTTGAGATTTGGCTCTGCATATCCTCCATTACCACTAGCAGTTGAATTTGTTACTCAAAAAATACAAGCAGCCACAGCTCACAGACCCTCATTTTAGGACCAGGAAGAACATTATGATGACCTAGTCTGACCTTCTGCATAACAGAAGCCATACCCAGAAACCCCTAGACTGAACACAGCAAGGATGAACGAGAAAGACCCAGTGTTGATCTAAAGACTTCAAGTGATAGGGGAATCTGCTTCATCCCTCAGCAATATGTTCCAGAGGTAAATTACCATTGCCTTTCAGAACTCACACCGTGTTATCTCTTGAATTTTACCAGCATCAACTTTCAGCCATTGGCTCTTTCTTTGTTGTGCTAGACTAGATAAACCTCTTCATGTATTTCTTATAGACTATACATTTGATTGTCTCTCACCCTGCAGTTCAGTGTTTCACATTCTATAGATCCAGAATCAAGAGAACCTAAACTTTGTAATCAAAATAGTTTCAGAATGAGTTGCGCTTGCACTGAAGAGTACTTATATATGCTATCCTGACAAAAGCTTTTTCATTTGGAAGAAGAAACAGGACAGTTGGAATCTGGTGAACATAGCTACACCCTTCACTATCTGAGCACTCCAGAATACTATCAATTGAAGTGTTTACTATCTCTGCTGGGCTATCTGAACATACTGGGAGGAAGGAAAAGAGAGTAGGGTTGCAAGAAGCTTGACTACTAAGCCACTACTCTTCAGTTCCTTCTAAAGGTCTCTGACAGACAGCTATTCTGCTGTTCTACTCTAAGCAAACACTCCATCACACAGGAAAATTCAGATTTTATCATCATCTGCTAATATACAGAGATATGTGGTCAGCAGTAACTCCAGTGGCAATGACATATGGTCATATTTTCTGGTTTCCTGTTGAACTACAAAATACTGTGTAACAACAAGTCCAAGGGAAATCTCATTACAAATTCCGTTACAACTTGAGGAGTTGCAGAAACGTGATGCTCTAGAGTGGCATCCTGGTCTTCTACCAAGCAGTAAATGGGATTATCCAGAATAGGATGATTTCATGTGGTTTGTGTTTTTGCTTCTAAGCCCTACGAGAAGATTCATCAGGAAGTACAATATGCCTCCATTGTTTCTGATTTCAGAGGCTGGCATGCTAATCTGCTCTGCATAGGTGCAGTTGATGCTGCCTGTCCCAGTCAGAGAGATGTTAAAGGTTTATGTTCCGTACGGCTGAAAGGGCTGGAGCATAGGCTAGTCCAATTTCTCTTATGGCCAGAAATCTGACTCTTGGATAGACACTAGCTGGCTCTCAGCAAAATTAATGTTTCTTTATTATCTGTCAGGATTATCTGCTGTTCATTTGGAACATCTGCTCCCCAAGAGGGAGACAGACTTCGCACAGGAGCATCAAACAGAGCCAGGAGGAAGCACATCACTGCAGCGAACCACAAAGAGCAGCCAGCATCAAACACCAGTTCAGCACTTCCTATCAGTTAATGGCTTTCATCCTGTGGCCTCCTTCACCTCCAGACTTGGCCTCTGTCTGCATTTACACCTTCCCAGAATAAAATCCTTGCTTCCCCCACCCACTTGGTAACCATCATTCAGCTAGTTTGTCTATGACTCATCCACTTCAAAACCCTGCTGACTCACAGTCCTCAAAAAAGAAACTTGCTCAAAGAACGTACTGAGACATGGGTACACCATCCATGCCAATGAGGAACTCATCCAAGCTAACCCGATCTCTTTACTAGTGAAAGAGAAGAAAGACATGTTTCGTTTGTGACTATCATTTTAAAACCTAATTAGCTCACAGATATTTATAACCAAAGTATACCTCAATGGCCTGATTTCCAAAAATATTATGCTCTCAGTAGCTCTCACCAAACCTAACGGGCACTCAACAGTAAAAAAAACAAGATAAGGCTATACAGCTTTTGAAACAAGAACATAAAAGCTGACTTCTTGGACTCCCTGGTAAAAACTGTGACTTATGTGTGTGATAATATACGTTTAACATCTTTGAAGAGCATGTGAAGTCAAAATAACAGCTGCAGGGAAAAAAAGGGTAATACAAAAAATAATTAAGACATTTCAGGTGGAGCTGTCACTCCTGAGTTGACCGTGCTCCTTCACCTTCATATATTCAAAACTAAGTTCTTACGGTAGAGGGACAACAGGCCCTCCTTGAAGCATGAAAGTTAAAGAACCAGACAAATTTGCCTTTATTTTTTCCCCCTTCACTATATAATTACTAACACACCTACCCAGGTCAGTAGCAGAACCCTCTTTAACTGAGGGTGAGGGTTTCAGCAGCTTCCTCAGATACATCTCTCTCCATGAGGTAGGAATTCCTTGTGCCTCCTTATAACACAAGCCACTGAGAAACATCTGGTAGAAGTACTGCAAATCGACTCGATTTTACCTCTGAGGAAGGGAGCATGGTATGGATGAGTTCTCTTCTAATACTGTAGCCAGAATTCCACCAGAATTTCTCCTTCTCCACAAACTGCCTACTAAATGCACAGCCTAGTTCAAATCCATGTCTTAATGATGACTGGTTTACCTTCAATTCTCTCTAAATATGAAATGACTACCAGTGATTTCTCAGTCAAAAGTTACCAGAGACTTCTATCTTCACTAGGACACTATTGGAAGCCCTCAAATGTTGACAGCAGCCCAGGTCTAGCATGCTCTAATATTTGGAGCTCACAATCATGTGAGATTAAGAAAAAAAAAAAGAAAAACAACAATTAAGAAATGATGACAGGATCAGTCATCTTCTGAATTAACCAAGAACTCATTGCTACAACTTGAATTTCTTCAAAAATTTCTTACTGTTCACATCCAAGGAAGACACCCATGCGTATAAACTAAGTATAAACTAATCAAGGTATTTTTCTGACAGACTGAAAAGAAAGAGAGAAAACAATGATGTTAATTTTATTTCTCTTTGAAATTATTGGGAAGAGCCAAGTACTGTGTTTAAACAGACTATATAGCTGGATAGATAGATTAGCTGCATAGGACTAATACTGAAATGATTCAGAGGTGAATATCTAAACCAGTTAGTAAGTCCTCTCACTCTAATCTTTCTAATTTTAAGAACTTTTCCCTATCTACTAATTTAAATATTTTCTCTTACTAGAATCTTTTTAAAAGATAAAAGATTGTATCTAACAATTAACATGAACTGATACAGATATGGTACACATCACCTGTAAAACCGCAAATATTATCTGAATGTTTTTCAAACAACTTAGATAACATTGAGCAAAAAAAACAAAACTCTGTAACATTAGATATTTGATAACTTGTCCCTTATCTGCTTGATGTGACATTTAGGAAAACAGATTTTTAAAAGTCAGTGATGTGTTCTGAATTTAATACTGGCACTTCTTGTACCCCATAACCTCAGTCAAATCATAAAAAGGAGAAGAAAAATTCGGGAAAAAAACCAATAACCACAACATCTCCAAAAGTGATAATTTTTTTAAAAATACTACTAGAATGTAAAATTAAATAAGACTAATATTTTTTTTCTAAAATCCCACCCAACGTACTTTCTCACCCCCTAAAGAAAGATGTGTCAAAGATTGCACAGTTCACTGGGGACTTCAAAGTTGCCATCAATCTCTATATAGAACATTCAGATACTGCAGTGATGGGCAGCAGTATAAAATCCTAAGAGAGAGAGAAAAATAGATAAAATGCCCTCAGGAACAAGTTTCTTTCCAAGAAAGCTTAATAGAAACCAAGGCTTAAATCGAAACAGTATTATTTTTCTATGTAGTAGCAGTTTTTCATCTTTTAACTCTCTACTGTTTGTAATACACTCACAAAAAATTGCATTTCTATCTTAAAGGCCAAATTCTGACAGTCCTCTTCCCACTGAATAATTCCTCATCACATATGCAGTGCTGTAGTTTCAGCAGAGTTGCTCACAAGGTGATGTTCAGCTGTGAGCACACCTGGACCGCAGGATGGGGCCCAAAGGGAGAACACCTCACAGGTTACCAGTCTCCCAATACAAGCACTCTATCTGTCCCAATAAATCATTTCTACCAACCACAACAGGAAGAAAATTAATACAATTAAACAAATCAGGCACAGGTGTTTTTTTTTAATGTAGTTGTCTGCTTTAGATACTACCACTGTTAATGCTGAGTAAGCAACAGACACAGCAGCACTTGGCAGTAATGTGAAACCCAAACCTAAAATTTCAAAATACATGTCTAATTAAAAAAAGTCAATGATTATTAGCTGAGTGTTAACCCCAAAACTACAGTCTATAAACTCAAGAAATATTCAGGCCTGCAACCTATATCTAAACCTAGGGAGCCCTGGTGAGGCTTGATGGTGCATCCCTAGCTTTTTATAAGACTGCATTCTACTTTTTTTTGTGTGTATGTGTGTGTGACTTTTGAGCCTTTTAGGTATACCTGGTTTAGACATTCAAGCTTTTCCCTGCAATCTAGAGGGAGATTGGTACGTATACAAACACACATATTGAAAACTTAGACCCTTTTGAACTAAAATACCTTTAGGAATAATAAATTCCTGCCACCTAATATAACTAAAAGAGCTGGTAACAGACCAAAGCAGTAAGTATTTTTCAAAATGCATGTTTCATAAAAATAAACTCCACTTAACTGCTAGAGAGGCTTCTGTCACATTTTTTCTAAGCAAATAATCATTTCCTGACAGTCCGTGTATCCAAAATGCTACAAGATTTTTAAAAATTAAAATTAAATAGGAGAACAAATCACATCCCTCTTCATTATCCAATCTAAATTGCCAAAGGTAAATAAACAATAAAGTTATTTAAATCATTAACAGTATGCTGCTAACAAAATAAAGAGTTATCTGCTTAGAAAGGTATTTGCTTTTGGAAATACATTCTGTCACTCCTGTAAGAAACAAACAAATAAAAACCCAAACAAACAAACATAAAACCAAACAAAAAGCCCAAACTTCTTTCCTTGGTCTCCCAACCCTCTTTTCCTCCCTTAAGAAAAATACAGTAAAAGTGAGAGAAGATTTCCCTGTCAGCTTGTAACTGCTATTTAAAAAAAAAAAAAAAAAAAAGGTAACATTTAAGCCCTAAGGAGCTTCTGGCCTTCAAAAGTGCAAAGTACATACGGTTCTAGTTGAAGTTAATAGGAGCTGCAGGTGACCAGCACTTCTGACTCTGAGGCCCCAAGCTACTGTACAGAGCACTGTCCCTTTGAAATTTCAGCCTAGCATTTATCAGCAGCCGACTTGCTGAAGTGCAAGACACATGCATCCCTTTCCCCCAGAGTATTTCAAAATTTTCAAAAGCACCGAACAGTTGTGGGAAACATGGCTCTCCTGCAACATTACAGCCCTAGTGAAACAGGAAGCAAGCATGAAAAAAATACCAACTCTAATCCTCACTGAGCGCCAGCCCCCAGCCATCGCACACCACGATATTTCCAGAGCTCTCATCTGCTGGGAATAGACTTCTTGTCTCACACTGACCTCAGCTGCTTTGCTCTTTTGTCCAGTTCCACTACGTTCTCCATGAAGTCAGCCAGCAACATCAGCTACGACTTTATTTGTTACGTGCCAGCTTACCAACACAGGCACCTCCAGAGAGCCACACCATGGCTTCCTTCACATTGCAACACCCAAAATCTTCCAAACAGCAGTGCATGGGAAACTGGCCACCAAACAGCAAAAGTGGAGAAATTAAAGCTCAGGGAAACACAAAAGTAGTTGTGACATGATTGTGTGCAACTGCAACCCTAAATATTAGGAAAGAAAAGGAAAAAAATTAACAATGCATGAACTGGGAAGGCAGAGTGACTCATTCCCAAGGTAATGGAGTAGCACATGGTATATGGGTAAACAATAAACACTAGTTCCCATCTACCATCCGGATCCTGGCACTGCTTTGCAATGCAATCTCCCACCAGGAACTTTACTTCTCTCTGCTGCCGTTCCTACCCACCTTTATGAGCAATGTAAATAAGGCAGGATCACAAACTCTTGCAGGCAGGGACTATCTCTTACCCTGGTTTTGTATGCAGCTTGGCACAACTGAACTTCACAGTCAGAGGCAGTCTGCAAACAGTAAAATACCATAAAAAAAAATAAAGAGGGGAAGAGTATGACTGGCTTAGGAAATGCAATTGCAATATCTAGATTTAAAAAAAAGTTGTCATGGTCAAATGGCAGAACAAGCATCATGACATACATATAAGCATTAGGTGAAAGAAAAATGAGAACCAGCAGAGCTCTTAAAAGGGTGAGGAGAAAAAAAAAAAAGAAGGGGGAAAAAAATCGAAAAGAAAATCTGCTAAATCAAAAAAGATGGACAAATTGCAGAATAAAAATAAGACTTATGGCTTTCCTTCCATTCATTTCATGCTAATGGTGCCCACGCCTCATGCCTCAGGTTTCTCAAAGTCTGTCCTTGTCACCTAAGCTTTGCCCCTCAGGCTGGTTAAAAAGAAGGCATGAACTTACCTGACAATCTAACCTGGGAGCAAATGAGAATGGGGGAAAGAGGAGGAAGGAAATAAAATCCACACATCTCTACCTCAGAATAGCTGACTAGCACAGAAAAGAAGTCATCCACTGAAGGTTAAGAAATAATAAACAACTAATAATTTACTCCCTTGCTAAAAGACCAGGAGAGATGAAGCATAAACGCCTACTTCATCGGCTATTGTTGGAGCATGGCAGTCATACTTCATTCCTCAACACACATTGCAAAATCAAAATCTACATCTTTGTGGCCATTGGCACAGTTCCTTGTTCAGTTTTAAAAACACCAATAATCAACCCTTGTTTGTAGCGTTTTCACATATTTAAAACAAAACCCTTGGGATGCAAGTTATCAGCATCAGAGATATCATCCATTTCTATCACCCATCTATGAAGTACCTTTGAGCCAAAGAAGCTGCGATTTTTAAAAATGCAACTATTTCCAACACAACAGAGAGGGAAGTACATATGACAATGTTACAAGCCAAGGTGAGAGGAATAAGAAGAGTAATGACAACAGAAAATCTAAAATAAGTCCTAGCAAGGCACACTACATCATCCATGAGAAAACCAAAGCCAGTTGGCTGTGACGAATCTGTATCTATCAACTACTATTTAGCTAACACCCACCCACAAATAACATTTTTGGTATTGCCTTGCTGATTATTAGGTTGCTGTAGATTGGAAAAATTAAACTAAAGGACTTGAACATGGACCAGTCCTTACATGATGTTGGTAGAATTGTAACAGTTGATTTTAATACCCTTCCCGTCAGTGCCTAACAAGGCTGGCAAGGGCCAGTGAGGCTGAGGGCTGTGCACAGGCACTATTTGAAACTGTTTTTCCTTTTGTTTCCTGGAAGAATGAAGTAGTCCTTTGAATCCTTATCCAGGTGTCTGATAATTTTTTTGTGTCTTCTGGTAAAATTTGGGCCAAGCATTGTTTGAATCTCTACAACACTGCAAACTGGGCCCTGATCTGCCCCTCACATCACTGGTCAAAGACCATAAACATCCTATTCACCTGGGCATCTTAGTAGGATTGTAGACAACCACCACCCCCAACACTGAAACTACAGGGAATTCCTCTTCTCCAGAAAGTGCATCCTCTCACCCGACTCCCTTTCTCCTTCTCCCCAACAGAAAAGCTCAAGAGGAAGCTGTAACATTAAATCAGCTAGGCAGGTTCGGGGTCTCACTTCGGTAAGTGGTCTTGCAAAGTGCTCTGTAATTCTGGATGCCCCATCTGGGAGTCATGTTGGGTCTAGTGTCAAATGTTTTTGAGACCTCCATCTGCTGAAGTTTTGGTCAATCAACACTTCTGGATAACCAGAGATCAACATGCCACCTTCTGCAAACGTTTTGCCTTTAATTTTCTGCTTTGCCTCCATTCTTACACCCCTCATGCACTACATTTGCTCATAAAGCAGCAACAACATTCCTGGCCTCCAGTTTCTGCTCAAAGAGAGAAGGTGTGGATGCTACACAAATTTATACCCAAACTCTTGATAAGCCAGTATAGGCCTCCCGAAAGCTGAGGCCATTATATGCACGCAGCCATTACATGAGCAAATAAGGTGTTTAAGGCACCTCTTAGAATGGGCTCTGAAGATTAGTTAATGTTTATACAGGCCACTGAAAATTGAAATGACTGCTACATGCTAAGTATTACCATCACCAGGGACCTGTTTAAGTCAAAGCAAGGCAGACAGTGAAGGAAACAAAACTTATTTCTTCTGTCCAGCACAATTACTGCCAGACTTATGCATGCTAAAAACACCCAATAACCCATCTAACACAGTAAATTAATGTTTATGCTATTAAGTTTAGACAATCTTATGCTGAAAGCTTTTCAAACTACAGGAAATTGCATGTTGCACACGGACAACTGTATACAATTACAGTGATTTTGTTAAATGGCAGAGATATAAAGCAGAAGCTGAGAGGCCAGAAAGGCTTCTAAATCACAAAGATAACAAGTATGTCCTGGTGGGCCAGTAGTCTACAGCTTTTTCACAGATGTTTCTAGAGTCAGGAATTATATCCATAATCTCAAAATTCAAGACAACTCAGTGCATTGAGCACCTGTATCTGTGAGGCAACGACAGACACGTGGGATCAGCATGTACTACCACTGCCATCCTGGAGTCACTATATATCAGCCAGATTTATTATTATCCCATCTTGCACCACCAACTGACACCCATAGTAAAAGCAACATCAAAAAGGACATGGAAATATTTAGATCAACTCCTGTGTTTCTTTAGGATGCAAAAGCTCAAAAGAGATACAAAGAGCACAAACATGACATCCAGTGAGTGCGAGTGTGATGCTCTCCGAGGCAGAAAGCTCCCAGCTGCTGTGCTAAAGGCCACAGCAATATGTCTGCTTTATGCTTGTTTTCACGAAGGATTGTTTAACAGTACTTAGTGCAAGCTCTACATTGACACAGTAAATGTCGTCTTAATACAGCCTAGGTAAAGCATTCAGCTTACCGAGTCCTGCTGCACGCTTTGTCAAACATCTGAAGGACTGCAGTGCCTCTGACTTTTTTCTGATGTCTTTCAGGTATAGAGCAGTATTAAAGGTAGTTTTCATGAATGCAAAACCAGGCAGAGGCTTGTCTAAGAGCTATCAGCGCTATTCTTTACCTTATTCATTGTATCTTTCACAGTACTTTTCACCACCAGTCTCCCTTCCACTAAACAATTTCAGAAGTGTCATTTGCACATGAAATAAGTATAATATATTATACCGTTCAGTTGCGTAGGGTAGATTATCAGTTTGTGTATATCAGCTAAGCAGAACATTGACAGCTGTGTAGACATATCTCAGCTGATATTAAAAGAAATCTTGTCGGCAGTTCTGATCTTAGAGTTAAATACACTGAAAAACTTCATTAGGCTGAGAGGCTGATAGGATTTTCTGGAATGAACACTAAACGAATGAGGCTGATAACCCCATCTTTGCAAAACATCCTGTTTGCTTTGCCTTTAAAAGATAATATTTTCAAGATAAAAATATCCTGACTTACAAATGATATATTCCTGTTGTTTGTGTTCACAAAATCTGAATTTTATATTTTAAGATGTGTGTTATGCTTCATTAATATGAAATCACCACCCTGCATCACAGACATATTAGCTGAGCTCCAAGTGACCTAATTCATTTTTAATATTTCATAGTTTGTTAAAAGCTGAAATTAGAGATCACTAACACAGCTTTGACACTCCCTGTCGTGAATCAAAAGATGTAGGGAAAAGGTCATGTACTTACTAACTGGCACCAAACTAAATTCATCACTATAAAATGAGAGAACAGAAATGAAGACTGCATTTCCTATTACGCTTCTCTCTTTGTAAGAGCATCCATCAATTTTCACAACACCAAAAAGCAGAATTTATTTATATGCATGTCCCCCAATAAAAGGTCAGAAAGAAGTGAGAAAGAGAAGAAATAAGGATTGCAGCCTTTGCCTAAGCAAGTAGTTCCTTTCCTTTAAAGTATATTCAGCCGCAACAGCCTTTGAAGACCAAAAGGAGAAACAATTCCCAACCACATAAAGAAACTAACAAGTCCCTTATATGGCTAAGAATTGCAATGCCATTTTTTTTTCCACAGCTGGAAAAATTAGAACAAGAGAGAAAAATAGAGCAAACTTTAAACAGGCAGCTCTCTGAGCGCCAGGGAATTCACACAGGCACATCATTCCAGCTTTAAGAACTGGCAAATACTTTCTTCTTTAAAGGGAAGGAGGACATTACACCAGGTGAGTCCCTGAAATCTAGATTTTCACTCTCCTGCTGTAACTATGGATACCTAGCTTTAAAAACCTTTTGTGATGTAGCGTACACCAGGCTCCTTATCTGGTGAAAGGCCTCCATCTGAAGTTCCCTAATGTCCCTTTATCTCACCAATGCATCACCTCAAGGTTTTGCCAGCTCTGGGACTGTGCATCCGTAATAGCCTTCTGCCCTACCTACTGCATCTTCAGTCTGCCTCTCACCCTCCCATAACCCTGGGACAAGCATTGCCAGCTTCTCAACCAGGAAGGCAACTAGATTGCTTCACATGTTATTCCAAATGACCAGAGAGTTTCTCACAGGGAAGACACACAGGACTTGTTGGTTGATCTAGTCCTGCCATCTCCCATTGGCATGAGGTGGAAAGGTCAGGCTCCTGTGCAGCGTCGATACTGAACTTTGAATGGCTCAGCCTGGCTGGTCTCTAAATATAGCTGGGCAGAGGAAGGGCTGTGAAAGTGGGAGGGGAAGGGAGTGGGACAGAAGCCAAATGAGCAATCAGTTAAATAAAACAACATCATGTTGTTCCACCAGTAAGATTCTCTCATTCTACTCTGCCACGTTCTGCAGCAGAGTATTCAAGTGCAGTTTCAGGATTTAGTCGATTAATGTAAACTCACAGAATAAAAACAAACTGCTGCTTGATTTATACTTGGGGAGGGGAGAATACAAATCTGTTCAAGAACTTCTCTTCTTGAATAAATTTGAATCACACAGGAGTGACATCACTTCCACAACATGACAGCCCATAAATCATCATCAGCCACATGGTACAAACCATAAAACATGTGTCATGAAGACACCAATGAGGAACAAAATATCAGAGTGCTTTACATTGTAAACATTCAACCTTATGCGTCTTCTGGCTTCTACTATGATCTATGTAAGTCAGGTGGTTTATTTCATTCATTTGCATCTGAATTAAGTCAATACAATTAACAGAGGAACCCTCATAGAAAATCTGTCCAAACAATTTCATCTGCATAAATATACCACAAATGAAGCACTTTAAATATGTAAATACTTACTTTTTAATAAACAACCAGATTTGATACTGAAGTTAACTTTACAACAAATAAGTAGAGAGAGAATTTATTTCCACCACAGTTGTATACAACCAAGCACAAAAACGAGACAAGAAAGAAAGAAACAAAGAAAAAAGGAAAGAAAGAAAAAAAAGTCTTTCAATCCAAAAAGCAGGAAATATAATCTTTTTCTCTTATTTGACAATGTCAGATCTGAAGTCTTTCAACTAATAAAAACTTCTAGGAGAAGAGATTAGACTTTGATGCAAACTAACGAAATATAAAAGACAGCATGACTGAGGAATTCAACAGGAGCTTCCTATCTGCAGCTACAGATAGGACAAGCAACCTTTGCTTCACTTCTCCATTTAGAAACACTGTATCCTCAGAAAAAAACCTACACAGAAAACTGACTTGCTTCAAATTTCAAAAAGAGACTACACAGTATTTTTATCTTAAGAATTGTATAAATACAAGCAAACCCAGCTCTATGATACTTTTTGTGGATTAACAGCACTTAGTCTCCTACAGAAATTGTTAATCTTCATTATAGGCACTGGGTTCCATGTGAGACATCTCCTATGGCAATTAGACTTCCACTATGTATAAATCATATCTCAATTGTGGCAGAGAGCGAGACAGAAAGACAGAGCATCTGGTTTAGGTTGCTCATTCTCTAAAATTATAAATCAGGATAAATAATGTTAAATGGAAATTATAGCCACAGAAAACACAAAATGCTGTTAAGTATCAAATGAGCTATGTCCTCATCCACTTGCACAATGTAGAATTATTTTGATAGACTGTTCTTATTTCTCTTGTGACTGTATATATTTATTTTTTTTAAACCTGCACGTTGTTCAGCTGTCCTGGTTTTGCCATGGTGAACAGTATGTGCTTCATGGGCCCGATTCTGTCTTGATGAATCAATGAATCTTTTTCATTGATTTTTCAATGAAAGCAGAATAGATCCTTCTCTCTATAACTTCTATTCTGTAATATTATTGTTAATCTGCCACATAAAATATTGGTACATCGTTCTGCATCAGTAGCCACCATTCTCAGGCTGATACCCTGCACGTTTAGAGTAGCTCTCTGTGTAAAAGTGTTTACTTCTAAACTTTCCTCTGTCACTCAATCTTGCCCATATGAGTGGGAAAGCAGTTGCAAAACATCACTACACAAACACTCGCACTATAGGCTCTGACAATATCTGAGTAAATCATTGTTCTCTCCCTCCCTTCTCTGCCCATCTGCAGTCTTTGGTATGGAACAACTATATCATAAAAGCTCTTATTCACACATGCTTTTGATATTACATTATTTAATCACATACAGCTGTAGCTGATGAGACTGTTACAAAACACAATTTTAATGCAGCACTGGAAGCAAGTTCTGGAGACACAATAACTATATTCCTGTACATAAAATTTCTAGCATTAAAAGACTTTTCTTCAAGAAAAAAACAATTAATAAAACCAGACCATTTGTTTTTTAAAAAAATCTGCTTCTCCTCCTGGACAATCCAGAATGGGATTGTTTGCAAGTCAACTCAAAGTCTCTGCCTGGAGTACAGCCAGTGACAAACCCTCTTCCCCCCAACAAAACAAAACAAACAAACAAACAAAAAAATTAGAAAACCCTGCTTGCAATTACATGCAAAGGGAACACTATCCAGGCTACTCATAGGAAGACCTGAAATGAACTCAGACATTCTGCTTGAAATGCATATTTTCTTATCTGTTTTATAATTCATGGAAATTTAAGAACCAACAGTCTGATGATTTTTACCGAGATACTTGAATTAAAATGTGAATATACCATCTTGTGTGTTTTGAAAGGCCCTCGTGTATTAAAAACCAAACCAGTCCATTTCTGTAGCACTGTACTTTATTTTGAAAGGCCATCTTGTATAAGGCATTCTAAATTATAACTATTAACACAGAGCACTTGCCACAGCAAGGTCTTTGTAGCCTAATCTGGGAAATGCTCACAACTTCCATCTTGTGTTACGGAAATAAAATATCTGCTTGCAAAATAAATATCCATAGAATATCATAATACATAAATGTTTGAAGGAACCAAAATTTGAATTTTCCTTTCCACAGGCTTGGTCTGGGTTTTTTTGTTTGGTTGTTGAGGTTTGTTTTGTTTGGGTTTTTTTGGGAAGGTTGTGGGTGTTGGTTTGGGTTTTTTTTATGTTGTTTGTTTTTAATTTAAACAGGCTTGCATTGAGGCAACACATGAAAGGAAGATCAACCAAGAAAATCAATGCCATTTTAATACATATCAACGTCTCTTACAACAACAAAAGTATTTTTATCCAGGCATTTAAAGATAAATGGAAAGCCAATCAGTTCATATATTTCTGCATTTTTCAGAGGAACGTAACTTTTATCTTCCTTATTGTTTAAACCAACTGGCAAATACTAGAGTTAGATATTAATATTATTATCAAAATTATAGCCAGGCTTAAATATTTTTAAATGGCATTTAAATGAATTCATATTTCTATCAGGCAGCTCTTGTAGGCATTTAAAACACACTGTGACATACTGAATAAAACAGGGGCTAAGTGCGAACAACCTTCATTCCTAGAAATGCATTTCTCTATTTGCAAGTGTTTGCCTTTACTTTGGCACGATCACATGGGCTCCAGCTAGACTTTTGAGCTCTGGCAGTGATCCAAGCTGCAGATGGTTGGAAATGCAGCCTGAAATCAGTGTGTGGTTGATGAATTACTCCTTACACCTGACCCCTGCTTCACACCAGGCACCAAGCACAATTTGAACACTACTAGCCAGAGAAGCCCTGTCAGGCATCTCCGTATCTGGAACGCTTTCTTCAGGGCCTTCTGTAAGGCCAGATGGCCAAGAGTGGGGAATGCCGTAAAGTCACTAAACAGAAACATGAGTGACAAAAGAGCATGGAATTGGTAGGTGCAAGGTGAAGAGACGCGAGAGCTTTGTGCTGATTCCAAATACATGCTTTCTAAAAGAGGTTGATGGAGCAAGCAGGGAGTTATGCTCATGGCACACAACTGACAGAGAGCCCCAATTCCGTTGTGCAAAAGGATGCCCTAAAAATGGCAAAAAGGAAACATAACACACACCCAAATGTGTACACATATGATTACTATATCAAGCCTAAACTCTTCTGAGTACACCTGTTTGAATTTCCCAATTGTTTTGTCCTCAGCTGGGGTATATCTCTGTCATTTCAGGAACATGCTCATTAAGCTGCTCTTGCCTATGGACCAGTCTGCACACCTTTCGCATCCTCAGAGACAAGGTTTTATTCAGGCAGGTGTTGGGAAATAACACTTCTTCCTTTTGCATGCGTTCACACGTGCATCACACATACAAAGATGAAGAGGTACTGTGAGTACAGTAAACACTGCCTCTCATTTGAGGTGTTTCAGCCACCTGACTGCATTACAGAGTCAACACCATGAGAGTTAAACTACCAGACCCAAACCATGACTAATAAGTAGGAAATATCTGGAGAATGCATGAAAGCAAACCGCACGGAAATAGCTGCTTAACTGGCATATTTTTACCCCAAGTTCAAGTACAGCGATCGTAAAACAAACAATTCCTGTCAACAGGTAACTGTGGCACCTCCTTCTTTCTACCCAAGTGATACAGGTTTCTTTCAGTATGACCCCAAAAATAGTTCTAATCATAAGCTGCAGAGGACAAAGATAAAACACATCATCTACTAAATTAAGGAGACTGTTTCAAATCTATTCAGTGAGATTAATATTTTCCCTCCCTTTTTCACATCCTTACATGATATTTCACAGTGCTTATTTTTGTTTTCTTGTGTGCAAAATGGTAAAGAGGAAAGAATTCGCTTGGGTAAGCAAGCAACAAAAGAAAAATTCAGACCACAACGCAAGATTTGGCATCATTATCATTTTATATGTGACAATTTGCAACATACTCCTGTAAATCAATTGTTTGAGTAGTTACACCATCAGCAAGGATGCAACTAAGGAAATTCACTTAACGTTTCAAAATCAAATAAAAAACTACTATAGATTCTCATCAGATACACATGAGCTGAACCACCCCCATGCAATATTCTTTGCAACAAAAACAGAAGACTATACTTCACCTACAACAGTAACCCAAAACACTTATTCCGAAATAAACTCCTAGGACAACTGGACCCTATTCTTAGGATCTGCCTAAAGAAGTTCCAACACTGTACTTTCAAACTGAAGTTGTCAGACAGTGTTACACCAAAATGAGAAAAATAAGGTTATGTCTTTCATCACACTCAGTGCTTGTGCTTAAGACACACGGTAAATTCCTTACAATTGTCTCTTAAGAATTGATACCCTTCCCTCATCCCCCCTTTCCTTTCCTGGATGACAACAGCTTTTCCTAAATCTGAAATTAAAGTTTTAGCTTCAGTGGTGGCACTTGATAATGAAGGAACACAAGCAAATTGAATGAGTGCGTGCTTCATGTTCCACAAAAGGCCACAAAACACTAAAAAGTTAAAGCAATCAGACAAACATATGGAATCCATTTTTTCTATTTATAATCCCATTACCCATATAACTATTCATTTACACCATTTCTGCACGCCAATGTGCTAGCCATGTTAGAAGATACAAACACAGACTGTAGACTGAAGTCTTGCGCAGCTCCGTGCTCCCCTGTGAGAAGGACGTGAATTACAGTAACGAGGTACTTCCCAACGAAGAACCGAGACAACTTCACCAAACAAGCAAAGAAAAAGCTACACTTCACCCAAACACGCTGGGGAACATGAATTTCCAAATGTTGCCTGTTGAACACGCTGTCACTCTGCATTTCACAAGCTGTACAGAAATACCATAAGAAAGCCTAGAATTTCTTTAATTTCAAATGAATGCAAACCTTTCCCCCCTCACCCCCCAGCATGCATGGCTATGAGCATAAAAACACATTCTTTCTGTAGAGCTGAGTCCTATCATGTTTGGTACAAAGAGCAGTTTTTGGAAAATAAAAAGCTGAAGTTCTCAGGCTGGCTGGAATCATACAAAGGTTTATTAATATGTGTTGCTCCAATAGGCATGATAAAAGATACAGCTCTCCTCCACAACATTATGTGATTACCCAACTATTAGCTTTAGACATACAATGGATCTAACTGCTTTAAAATGTCCCAGAAGCTGACGGCTAGCTTTAGGGTAACAAAATCCAGATGCTGCCTGTCTGCACTACTTTAAAGTCTTATAGCCTATAGAAGAGAAATACTTGTGCCTATATATATATGCACGTGTATATGTGTTTATTATTTAGGTTTTATGTATGCACTTAGCTGTAGACCAAAGAAAATACAAAAAAATAATGGCACATAAAATGTATCACCATTTGAAATTTTACCTGTCCTTATTGTAATAGTCAAAAGTGTGCAAAGACAGATGCACATGACTTTTCACAGGGCTGATAATTTTATATACTGGCAATAAAAACGCATTTAATTTATTTTTTAAAGCATTGGGTTAAAAAAAGTCATAGTGCAGAAAAGTTATTGTTACTATTTTAAGCTCAAATATAAGGGTAATTTTCTAAAAAGCTTGTTTTAAAAAGTTTTTAAAAATGAGAAAAAAAAGGAAAAAAAAAAGGACCCTGGCAAAATGTAAGCTACGTGAGTAAAAGGCATGGAATGTCCAATATTTCTCCTCCAAAACTCGAGGCTATTGTTCTTTAAAAAAAACACCATCAATTGTTTCATGTCCTTGGCTTGCCAGGTTTTGAGGAATAGCAGCAGCCTGCATCCCCCGTTCCCCAAACGGTTAAAGCTATAGGCAATATCGCAGTCAAGCTAGTGACAGGCTGCTGCTGCAACAGCAACATTACACACTAAATGGTCACAAAGGTAAAAAGCTATTTGGATTGACCTTGAAAGGAAGAGGGGGAAAATTATAAAAATCACTCCAAAATACAAAATTACAAAAGGCTGAATTATATACCGAAAAAAATTCTGCATATTGCAATGGAAGAAACAGCAGAGCAAAGAATGAGAGGTAACCCTGCCATGAATTACAAGGCTGTAATCATACTGAGCGGTTCTGGCGTCATCACAACTCCAACCAGCCTGAATCACAGTTTTTACAATTAGTTAATTTATATAATACAGTAGTCGGGCTATAAACATTAACAGGAAAGTAATTTTTATAAACAACAAAATATAACTTATTCTTTCGCAACTGCAGCCAGATCAACACGCTTTAAACCAAAAGTCTGGACAAGTCAGCTTCCCTTGTGGCACTTCACCACACACAGACACACACGTCAAATGCCCCATGTGTTAAATTTGCCACAGAGGTGCGACGTGTACATATGTATGCAGTGCCATACCCACATTTGAGCACTCTGCCTTGGTTTTTCCTTCCTAAAGGATGTTCGTTTATTTACTGAAACTGTTAATCTGTGGCTGTGAGGCCACACTTCACCTTGTGAACGGGCTTGTAAAGAGCATATTTTTTCCTTTTTTTTTCCTCCTCCAAATACAGTGTCCTAACAAGGTTTGCAAACTTTCAGTTTAAGGCTTTCTTTTGTTACTGTCCCTTGGTCACACAGGAAATCTTTCCAGAGAGCTGACTATTATACAATGGCATTATAAAAATAAAGCTTTAATTAACTAACTCATCGCCAGGTAGCACAGACTTCACTCAGCCTCTTTAGGACAGGCAGGCCTGCTTTACAGTCTGCTGGCATTTTAAAAATTATTAAAAAAAAAAGAGAAGAAAGAAAACGGAAGTGTCCGTGATGGATACGCTCTCCAAAAGTAGTTACCCTCTATTTCTAGACCTTTTAAATGCAACAGAGTACAGCCATATCATCCTCAATATTTAATGAAATATTAAAAGCAGTGCAATGCACTGAAACAAACTCCATCAGATTTTCAGTCGGTTAGCTCTGAGCTCTCCTCCGAGCTCCACAGCATCTCCTCTTCAGCTGATTAGAAGTTTGAGTTGTCACAGACAGCTTTTCTAACAGCAAAATGCTTTTAAGCTGCGAATAAACCGTAGAGATCACTGGAAAAGCCACCAAAAGTGTTTCATGTCTGATGCTGTCCAGAGCAATCGTTATCCTGTGTCATAATAAACACGCTACCTGCCCGCTGTTACGATAGCGTTAACCGCACTGTTCTCCCCAAACAATAAAAGGAATTAGCCGACGCCAGCAGCCTCTGGAGGAAAAAAAATTAAAATAAATAAAGAAATAAAGGGGAAAGCAGACGGTACCCTTCCTGACTCTCTCACGCCCGCTTTCTGCCTACCAGCTCGACTCTCTGTGCACCGAACCCGAGGAAGGGACGGAAAAATCGCCAAAGAGCAGAGACGAGCCCGCAATTTGCGCGGCTCCGCTCTCCATCCCCCGCCAAGCGCCCGGCCCCGCCGGTCCCTACCTTGGTTTGGAGATAGTGGGGGTAGTAGTAGGTGTACTGGGGGTACATTGGCTGCTGGTCCAGGCGTTTGCCCATGTAGCTGGAGTCCTTCTGGCTGGTGCGGGGAACTCGTTGGCAGGGTGTAGTGCCCCAGGGCCTTTCTTCCTCTCACGCCGCTATTCCTGACAGCGCGGGCGACAGAGGAGGCTGCCGAGACTCCCTCGCCGTCTACCGCGCGCTACTTCCAGCACAGCCAAAAACGCGCCCGAACATATATATGTGCGTGTATGTGTGAAGGGAGTGCGTGCGGGTGTGTGTGCGGGTAGGTGGAAGCCCCGTGCCCTGGTGCCCGCGGCGGAGCAGCCCGCCTCCCCCGCTGGCAGCAGCGTGCCTCCGGCGCTGTCCGCTGCCCGGCACGGGAGGGAAACGTCCTGCGAGAGGAGCCGGGAAGATAGTGCAACTCCAAACCTCCGCAGAGCCGCTCGCTCGCTCGCTTGCTCTCCTCGTCCTCTCCTCGGCTCGGCTCGCTCCGCTCTCGAGCCCTCCCCTCTCCTCTCCTCTCGCTTCTCCACCCACCCCCCTTCCAACCAAATAAAAAAAATTAAAAAAAAATAAAAGAAAAGAAAGAAAGAAAAATAAAGAAAAAAAAAAAGAAAACAAAAAAAGGGAGGGGGGAGGGAAGAGCCTTCCCCAGCCTAGTTGCCGCTGCCTCCCTCACGGAGTGACATGGTGCTCAGGGTTCGTCCTGTCTTTCATTCAAACCCCCTCCGCGCCGCGCCGCCGGTGGGAGGGACCTCGGCGCGCCGCTCCCCCGGGAGGTCGGCGCAGGCCGCGCGGCCGCCCCC